>NC_047660.1:119858298-120015798 GCF_011762505.2 Arvicanthis niloticus | reverse complement strand
CTCTCTCTCTCTCTCTCTCTCTCTCTCTCTCTCTCTGATGCTGTTTTAGTGAAAAGCCAGCACAAGTCCTCAGCAAATCGCAGCTTTGGAGGAAAAAAATGTCAATCCCTATCAAACCCTGAAAAATCACTGGAGCTGATGGAAATCTAAATGCCTCCGCTGCTTTCCCATCTCCCCCTCTGTCCCTTCCAACCCAGCCCACCCCTCCTCCTTCAGCTGCCCTAGAGTGCCTCATTGGTGCTGCAAATCAACGCCTGGGGACATCCTATCACACAATGGGAAGGTCTGAAGAAAGGTTAAAGCAGAAAAAAAAAAAAAAACAAATTTATAGACTTAGCATTAAACTCTTAAAGGACCTTAGGAACCGCAATGAATCTGATGTTGGGAAAGGCAGGGGCTGTCAGAGGCCACGGCAGGAAGGCCTGACAGGGGCCATAAATCTAAGCCAAGAGGAGGGGGTGGAGTGGGGGAGAATGGGATCCTTTCAGGCCGAGGCAGTGTGATGAAAGGTTCCAACCTAGACTTAAAAGAGAAGCAAGAGCGCGGAGGCATGGCAGGGAAGAGGCGGACTGGGGGCTGCAAATACACAATGAAAGAGCAGCAGATTGTGGGGGTGGGAGAGAGGAGAGAGTTTGGCCAGCAGAGGCCAGCAACAAAGACACAGAAATACATTTTTGGCGGGGGGGGGGGGGGGGGGAGAGACTTTGAATCTGCCCTGCAAAGGCGATGGCCGAGCCCTGCAAAGGCAATGGCAAAGATCGGCTTGCTGAGTGTTGGTCGCAGACTGCAAGCTAACATTAGCAACAGCAAGAGTCACGTGGCACTGGGCAATGAAAAAGTGGACAAGAGCCCTGAGAAAGGTAGTAACACCCAGTGGTTAGATTATAAGTAAGCCTCTAGGAACATTCCCCAATGGGTTTTCTCAGTCATTTTCCCCAGTCTATGTATTTGGGATTTGGGTTCTTTCAGGTTTTCTCCCAACCAGGGCACATGTGAAACACATTAAAATAATATGAAATACATGAAACAATGAAAACTAGAAATAATAGAGCATGAGTTCCCATTCAGATGCCAAACTCAAGTGACCTTCCATGGTGAGCAAGCCCACCAGGAAGGACAAGCTTGCCAAGGCTTACCTACTTACCCTGTGTCCTGGAATAGGTATAGTTTTCTCTGCCTCAGTTTCTCTCAGTAGAAAAGAGGTTGGTAGAATAAGACTAATTGGATTGCTATCATCACAATATATTTCAAGGCCCAGCTATGATAATGGCATATGTATCTATGGAGAACGTGTCAACAATGGTGTATTGATATATTGCAGGTGTCTACACCCACCCGTGAGATGCAGCCTGTTCTGCTTACAGAGTATACGCCAAGTCACCTTCTCCATATGTCTTGTACGCCTTCCCAACTTACTCGCTCTCCGAATGATGCCTTTCTTCCTTTTCCTGGTTGCTTTTCTCTTCTTATCGCGTCTCCAGCCACTTTCATTTCCTTGTTTCCATCTTCTCCCTCTTTCTCACCATTCTCCGCCATCTCTCACTTCTTCATTCTCCTTGGAAACTCGGGAATCCATCCACGTGCACTGTCGTCTCATAGGTGAATACATATGGCCATTAATATTCATTACCCCCTTCATCTCCCTCTTTCTTCTAGTAAAAAAAAAAATAAGGGGGTGGGAAATGCTACCTTTCCATGTGTCAGACTCATTAACAGATTGTACTTGAATGTATCAAACTCTCAGTCTATGGAGAACTGGCAGGTCTGAACTAGCGGGTGGTTGATAACTTTCAACGTGGATCAACCAAAGAGATGGGAATGAGTGAAGCTGAGAGATGATCCTGCAGGAGAAATTTAAGCTTCACGGTTAAAAGCATCATTATAGCTTCAGGAGGGAATTCACCTGAGTGCATTCCCCAAAGGGGGATCACGCTGACTTCCTGGACTCACCAGCCAATCTAAGGACTTTCCCAGAAAAGCTGTCTTAGGCCCTTCAGCTCAGTGAATGCCTGAAAGGGTTTGCTTTAGTCTATAAAAGTAGATGAAGATCAAGAATAGCCAGCCACTCTGACTCAAACCCAGCTTGTACATCTCAACATTAGGCAGGGAGTCGAGATGTGTCAAACGTCAGAGGTGCATAATAAGCAAAAAATAAATTACAAGATACAAAAGTAAACACAGTCTCATAAAGTCAGACATTGGCACTCTGTGTGTGTGTGTGTCTGTCTGTCTCTCTCTGTCTTTCTCTATGTGTGTGTGTGTATGTATGTATGTATGTATGTATGTATGTGTCCGTGTTTGTGTCTATGTGTGTACCTGTGTGTATCTGTGTGTGTGTCTGTGTCTGTGTTGAGGTAGGGGTGTTAAGTCCCTAGATCCATAGATAAGTGGATTTAACCTTATTTCTAACTGATTTGGCAAAAAGTTAGTGGGCTAGAAGTTTATTTGCAGAGCTGGGGTCTTTCAGCAGCTCAATAACAAGCTTCCTGTTTGACTTTGGGCAAGTTATTTAACTCGGCGATATCTAAAGTTACTCATCTGCACCACGAGTAACACAATATGATAGCCATGTTATTTTTGGCACTCGGGCGGCTCCCAACCAAGAACATGTAACTGAATCTTACAAAGGTATTTTGCAGTGTTAATGAATATCTGCAAATGCAGTGAGGCCTTGAGTCAGAGGTTAACCTGGGGCCTCATCATCATTGAGTCGCCATTAACCACCCAGGTATCATCGCCTCCTGCATCTCCTGTGTGTGACCTATGTTGAAGGACACTGGTCCAGTATCCATTAGCACCCTGACCACAGCTTGTTAAAGGAGTCTTGTTAGCCTGACCTGTCTCTCTTCTCCCTTGACATCCTATAACCTGGCTTCTGTCTATCACCCCAAAGGTTTTGTTTCTCAAACTCAATATTTCCCTTACATACAAATCTTTCTACAAAGGAGTGTTCCTTCCCTTTCCTTGCCTAATGTCATGATGGTTTATGTGTAGACTTCGGAGGTGTCTCCACACAGTAGATCACCAGCAACCTTCCTGATAACTCCTTGACAGAGTCTTTTTCTTTTTCTTCCCAATGGCATCCTTCTAACTCTTCTCCAACAGTGACTCATCTAATGGTGTTTCCCTGTCACTAAACGTACACTTTCCGGCTTCTATTCTTTCTCCCCTTTAGCTTTTTACTGCAGAGTCTGGTTAAGATCCTTGTGCCAGTTACCCATTATGACAACAATAATGCATAACACATTAACTTCAAAGTTAGTGATTTAAAACTGCAACCTTTTTTGGGGGGGAGGGGTTGTTTTGTTTTTTTGTTGTTGTTTTTTTTTTTTTTTTTTTTTTTTTTTGTTTGCTTTTTTTATTGCTCACGGGTGTGTAAATATTCTGAAGTCTATGTGGTTTGGGAGATTTGTAAGGAGGGGCTGTTTCAAATGGCCTCAGCAGGGACAAATGTGATGACTTGGGACTGCTTATCTTCCAGTGGGCCTTCCTGGGCTAACTCCCATGTTAATGTTAGGGTTTATAACCTGTGCATAAACAGTACACAGGCTTGAAATCCTGGTACTGTTACTACTGTCTAACTTCTAACTTCTAACCCAAGAAATCAAGGCACATGACCAGTCCTGATTCAACGAGTGGAGGAAGAGGCTTTTCTCCTGAGGAGAGGAGATGCTAAGGTTCAAAACTACAAGAGCGGGGGAGGTGAGGCTGTGGAGGTAGCTCAGCCAATGGAGTGGCGCTATGTGAGCATGAAGAGCTTAGTTTCAATCCTTAGCAACTGTGTAAGAAGAAAGCCTTCTTAAGGAGGCTCTGGGGAGGCAGAGATGGGCAGATGCCTGGAACTCACTGTCAAGCCACCATATCCTGATTGACAAGCCACAGGTCACAAGGAGAAACCCTAAATCAAAAAAAAAAGGCAGATTGCTTGAGGAACAACATCCATGGCTGGCCTCTTTTCTATACACACACACACACACTTGTTCACAAACACACACTATCTATATAGATACATAGAGATACACATGTACCATACACATGTATGCTTAAGAGGAAGACTAACTGAAATAATTTTCCAACCATTCGACCACAATATCACCCTGTAAATCTCACCACCATCATCTTCAACCAAGTAAAGCCATCTACATTCCTAGCTGTGTTCTTAGTCCTATTAGTAATGTAGGACCCTGTGGGTCATCGCATTAGTACTTCAAATCACCATTCAAACCTTCTTCAAAAGTATTACCCAGCCTCTCTGAGCCCGTGAAACCATTCCTCTCCTAACCGCTTCATTTCTAGACATCGCTCCCTACACGGCACCTACATCTTCCAATGACTGCTGCTTTGACCTTCCTACCTCTTGGAAAACTCAGGGGTCCCAATTATATCCTCCATACACACAGTGTGTATGCATGGGTTGCTTGCTGCATCTTCAACACTCTCGGTAGGAAAAAAAAAAAAATAAGTGAAGGGACTTTACTAAAAATTGAAATGAGTAAAAAAAAAAAAATGGAAGATAAAAATGCAATGCCATGGGGCTGGAGAGATGGCTCAGTGGTTAAGAGCACCGATTGCTCTTCCAGAGGTCCTGAGTTCAATTCCCAGCAACCACATGGTGGCTCACAACCATCTATAATGGGGTCTCCCTCTTCTGGCATGCAGGTGTACACAAAGATGGAGTACTCATATCCAGAATATAAATAAATAAAATCTTTAGAAAAAAAATGCAATGCCACAATACTTGAAATCCCATTTACCTCCATCCTGTAATCAAGCCAAATCCTGAAAAACTCTAAAAATGACACATGAATGGCTTCAGTCCATTTGCTCACATTGTTCCTCTGACTATTGAAGATAAACACACATAATTCTTGGAAAGCTCATTAATCTAGGTCTTGTTGATATGGCTACAGCCAGAATTAATCATCTCATCTCAAGCAAGATCATTTTCTCCTTGTTAAATTAGTTAGATCCCACGGCTTAAAATAAAATGCACCTGGATTGTCAAAAGCACGTTACGAAAATTATAAGATTCAAACTTGGTCAGTAATTTCTAAAACACAGGCTTACCATTAAACTATAAGTTCTACTTGGGCTAAAATTGTCAAAGTTGTTTCTCATGAATTTGCTCTTTTATTTTCAGTTTTTTTTTTTCACCTTTGTTTTTGTTTGTTTTTTGAGATAATGTCTTTTCAGTTAACCCAGGCTGTCTCCTGAAACTTAATCTGTAGTCCAGGCTGGCCCCTCAAACTCAGAGATCTACAACCTCTGCCTCCCAAGTGCTGGAACTAAAGGTGTATCCCGCCACTGCCTAACATTTGTGGGGGTTGCAGAATTTGCTCACTTTTATTCTTGTATTATTTTATATTACTTTCCTGCAACAAGAATATCTAAAGGTGGGTAATGTCTACAAGAAACAAGGGCTCTTTTAGACTCACAGTTCTGGATACCCAAATGCATGCAGGGCAGCCGTGTCTACTTGTCTTCTGATGAAAGGTGCCCTGATGCGAGGATCACATAGCAGAGGGTGAGCGAGTGTGCTGAGTGGGTCAGCCCAGGAGATGCTCACACATCCTGCTTCCCAACAGCTCACTATCTTAGAACCAACCTAGTCCCATAAGGCCAGACTCACTGCCTTCAGACATAAGCCGGTCTCTTTTAAAGGTGTTAATCTATTCTTACTGGTGGTGACACCACAACCTAAGTGTCCCCTGAATGGCTCCCCACCTCTCAACTTTGTTACATTGGGAGTCAGATTTGAACATGCATTTTGGTGGTGACAACTCACATTTCAATCATAAAAACTCAGCATTTTATCCCTTGATTTCAGATAGTGTGCAAAATAATGCACTTTTCAGATAATGCACTTCATTATGGCACATTGATACCCAAACATCACCACGTTCACTCATAGTTAGCTTTTATTCACCCTCTCCCATCCCTGACCTCCGATGCTTGTTCTCTTACCCTCTTCAAAAGTATTGCTCTCCTGAAACCATAGCAACTTTCTTTTATTATTCTTTAATCTTTATTTACAGTCCAGTAGTTATCCCCTTCCCAGTCCACCCTCCCCTGTCTCCAAGAGGATGTCCTCACCCCACCCCCACCCCCACCCCATCCCACTAGACCTCCTCACTTTCTGGGGCCCCAAGTCTCTCAAGAGTTGGGTTCATCTTCTCTGACGGAGTCCAGATCCAGCAGTCCTCTGCTGTGTATGTGTTGGGGACCTCATATCAGCTGGTGTACGGTGCCTGGTTGGTGGCTCAGTGTCTGAGAGATCTCGGGGATCCAGGTTAGTTAAAATTGCTGGTCTTCCCATGGGGTCACCTTCCTCCTCAGCTTCTTCTAGCCTTTCCCTATTTCAACCACAGGGGTCCCCAGCTTTTGTCCATTGGTTGGGTGTAGTATCTGCA
Source organism: Arvicanthis niloticus (assembly GCF_011762505.2). Lineage (NCBI taxonomy): Eukaryota > Metazoa > Chordata > Mammalia > Rodentia > Muridae > Arvicanthis > Arvicanthis niloticus. The sequence goes on along the minus strand of NC_047660.1, from coordinate 120,009,388 downwards.
TCTGGCTCTTTCAGCTGCTTGTTGGGCCTCTCTGAGGGCAGTCATGCTAGGCTCTTGTCTGAAATCTCTGCTCCTGTGATTGCTTTCTTCTCTCTCCAAAGTGGGACTGAGGCATCCTCACTTGGGTCCTTCAGCTTGTTAACCTTCTTGAGTTCTGTGGATTGTATCCTGGGTATTTTATACATTTTTTTTTTTTTTTTTTGGCTAATATCCACTTATTAGTGAGTACATACCATGCATATCTTTTAGGGTCTGAGTTACCTCACTCAGGATGATATTTTCTAGTTCCATCCATTTGTCTACCAGACTCATGATGTCCTCATTCTTAATAGCTGAATAGTATTTCATTGTGTAAACGAACCACATTTTCTGTATCCACTCTTCTGTTATGAGACACCTGGGTTGTTTCCAGCTTCTGGCTATCACAATAAGGTCACTATGAACATAGTGGATCACGCGTCCCTGTGGCATGGTGGGGCATCTTTTGGGTATATTCCCAAGAGTTACGGCATAGCTGGATCTTCAGGTAGCACTAGTTCTAATTTTCTGAGGAGTCTCCAGATTGATTTCCAGAGAGGTTGTACCAGTTTGCAATCCCACCAGCAACCACCTTTTTCTCCACATCCTTGCCAATGTGTGCTGTCACCTGGGGTTTTGATCTTAGCCATTCTGACTGGTGTAAGGTGGAATCTCAGGGTCCTTTTAATTTGTATTTCTCTGATGACTAAAGACTTTGAAGATTTCTTTAAGTGCTTCTCAGTCATTCCAGATTCATCTGTTGTAAACTCTCTGTTCAGTTCTATACCCCATTTTTTGATGAGGTTGTTTGGTTTTTTGGAGGTTAGCTTTTTGACCATAGCAACTCTTAATCCTTGCTTGTTCCTCTGTCCATGTTCCTGCCCCACCTCTTGTTCACTCATTTCCTAGAGAAAAAGGACTCTCTGTCCACACCACTCTCCTCCTCTTCAAACTTTCCCACATCATTCTGGCACACAGTTGGAATTCAGTAAGTATTTATTCTTCACAGTAATGTTGTGAGCTCCATTTCAAGTGGACCACCCCTTTGGTAGTGGACTTCACAAAGGCACAGACTTCCAGTGGGAAGGCGGAGTATTTTGAACATCTGGAGTAAATGCCATGACTTTGTTTTCAACCATTTTCCCTAGAGATTTCAAGTTTGCCTTTCTTCTGTGTGTGTGTGTGTGTGTGTGTGTGTGTGTGTGTGTGTGTTTGTAGCTATTGTTCTTAAAAATTTGTGTCTGGAGCTGTTCTTCCAGACTTTACATTTATAGTCTAAAGTAATTTTAATCCATTGGCATATATATATATATATATATATATATATATATATATATATGCATACGCATACACATACACATATACATATATTTCTTTGTTTTCCTCTTTTATTTTCTTCACTCTGTCTTTTGCAAAACTTCAGATTCCTTGAGGGGAACCACACATCCCACTGATTTCTTTTAACATGAATCCATCCCTTTCTCCTCAGTTTTCCACAGCCCAGTCCTCACTGAACGCTGCTCCCGTTTTCCCACTTCCAGGTATGTATGCTCACTCTTGGAGCACCGCTGATCCTACTTGGCTTTCTTTGGGTGGCTGAATTAGGCCATTGACTTCTGCTTTCCCTTCCTGTTGTTGGCATGACAGAGAGCAGACCAGAGAATCGTAATAACCAATGAAGAACATTAGGACCAAGATTACAGAAGCCTTAAGTCCACAGGCTGTCTTCCTCTTGCATGTCCAGTCTCTTGGACATGCTTCCTAGCAAATTCCCTTGAAGCGTCACACTTTACAAAGCTCCTTCTCACAGAGTGCACCTTCACCCTCTTCTCTCCTCTTTCCCACAAACCCTTGGGGCCTTCCTTCAACCCATACAGACAAGCAGTTCCACTTATTCAATGCCAAGTTACTTTTCTAAAACACTTTCAGCCTGCACTATGAGCCAACGCTCTCAGGAGAGCTGGCCTGTTTCCTTCCCACACTGCTGGTGTGAGGGAGGAAAAAAAAAAAAAAAAACACTCGACACATCAAAGAAAAATCCTACTCACCTCCGTGATTGGTTGATGTACATAAAGGGCATGGCTACACAGTCTGTCATTTCTTCTCCCACCCTCTTTAACCTACAGAATGGAATAAATGATCAACAGGAAAATTAAGGAAATCAAACTCAGTTTGTTAAATGAGCTTGTCTTGTCTTTCTACATCATCTGCATGACGATGAGACAGGAGAAATTTCAAATCAAGATGTGAATGGTAGCCAAAACTATTAGTAGGTTGGTAAATGGGGTGCATTCGGGGTCAGATTTACAAAACATTGCTTTTTTAGCCAACCCTCTGAAATACTAAACAGAAACAACACTCAGATCCATTGAAAAGGACCAACCCAAAGCAGCTGGTTTCCTGAGCTGGTGCACATAGCAGGAGAAATACTGGCAGAACATTCGATTACCATAAAAGAGAGAGCTATGTAGAAACCACATTAGAGAAAACTCAACCAAAACAAAGTCAAACATTTGAACTGCTTTGAATAGATTCTGATGGAGACCCAAAAAGGGGTCTAGCCTGGATTAATGAAGAATGCAAATGAACTGGTTCAGGCCGGCTCCCTCTGTGATGTGATTCTTCAGCCCTCAAACTGGAAGGTGAAGTAAGTAACTACAGGGCTGCTCTGAGGTACACCACATGACTGGTGACTTGATCCAGGGGTGTTCGTCATATTAAAAAAAAAAATAGGGTTGATAAATCAGTCTCATGCTGAAATGTGCTTTCAGGTTCCCCTTCTCTGTCTGCCCCACCCCCTCCCCCTCTTCCATTCAATGAAGAGCTACATGGAGCAGCTGGTTTTGATCATTTTATTCATGGCAAAGACTGTGAGAAACACTTTTGGTAACACGCAGCATATATATATATATATATATATATATATATATATATGCACATATACACATATACACATATATATTTACACATATTGCACATGTCTGTTCACTGGGATGCATATATATCTATTTTTTTTTGTGAGGGGTTGGCAATCAGTCCTTTAAAGTGTCCTCTTATGAGCTGTCAACAGAACCCTCCCTAATTTGAGTTTTTGGCAGCTGATACACCCACCACTGGAAACCAAACTGCCAGGCTTTGGAAAGCCCAGCCCATCCATCTGGATGGGTCTTTGTCAAAGGGACCCTGACCTCCCCTGGATACACTCCCCTCCGAGCTTCTCCTAGCATTATTGTGCCGAAGACTGTCGAAAACTTAATATTACCTTGAGAATATGTGAGTGGTTCTCATTATACTCCCAGACCTAATCTGGGGTGAGAGCGAAGATTCCATGATCTGTTGGTTTGAAGGTTCAGTGAATGGGGAAATTTTTTTCCCAAACTAATGTTAACAGAAAGAATAGGGGAGAGCATGAAATGAGGTTGACAGGACGCTGGCAAGCTTGGTTATGGCTCTGACTTCCTGTCAAGGGAATGTACGCTGCCTAATAGCCTTGCTGATAGTGAGTTATTTTCATGAGGGCACTTTAGCAGGCAGCTTCTTCTCCCCTGATAGCCAGGCTGCTCATGCCAGGGAGGGAGCCAGCACCACCCCCACAACTTCTGCTGCCCAGTGCCTGGGGTTGAAAAATGTGAGGCAGCTGTGGGAGATGAGAGCCAGGCATCCCTCTGTTTGTTTGTTTAACTAGTCTGCTGGCCTGGGTACAGTCAGGCGGCTTTCATTTACATGATCTGTTAATTGGGTTTCAGTACCTGCCCATCTTGAGAGATCCTAGAAGTGGAGATTGGCTATTTCATTCCAAATACACCCTGGGACAAGAGTGGCCAGACAAGACACCTGGAAACAGGGTTCTTCAGCTTCAGAAGAACCTAATGAACAAAATACATTCCCAGGCCCATCCTTATGGTGCTGATGTGGTGCATCTTGGATAACAAGAAACTGCTTTTCTAAGAACAGAACGATGTCACTGTTAGTCACTGCAAATGGCCCTTAAAGGAAGGCCCTGTTCTGCAAGGGGGAGCCTTCAGGCATTAGCAAATTTTGCTTGCTTGACTCAAGCTGAAAATGGCTGTACATTGGAAGTTAGTTTTCTCCAAGAAGAAAAGGACTCTGTGGTCCCAGAGTGTGAATATTTATCCTCCTATTCTTTTCATTGCTGATCTAAACCTATGAATCTTCAAGGCCTGGCTCATGTCCCCTTGGAGTCTCAACCAGCTCCTCCAACAGCAGCATCAATGTCTTGCTAATCTTCACTCTGCTGAGCTTCAGCACAGTGTGGCTTGGTGTTGTTCTTAATTGTTCCTTGCATGAGAATTTTGTCATCAACCCAGAGCCCTAATGCAGTTGGATAAAAGCCCTCTCAACACTCACAAAGCCGAGAGTAATCTCAGAATGTTCTTTAAAGTGAAATTGAAAGATCAAAGCAGAGCTAAATCAGTAGGCTTTGAACACAGTGCAGGTAACATTGGAGAGCTGTGGTCATAAAGGCGCCATCAGATCCATGCATCGCCATGTCATTTTGGCTGGGTTTCTAAATTTTTTGTTTGAAGTGGCTGGCACAAAATGACGAAAGGGAGACTCTGCTGCGTGGAACATTAAATGACTTACTTTTTTCTGATTATTTTTTTTTTCCAGACAGAAAACAGTTCAAACTATTCCCAAGGTACTCTGAGAATGAAATGTTACTGCATGAAAAGAATTAAAAAGTAATAGAGTGGAGACTGAGTGCTGAATGGCAATGTGACAAGCCTTCTTCTCTGGATGACTACTGAAACAGACAGAAGAAACACTAAATATGAGTGGATTATACACTCCAATTAAAAGGAAGAGATTATTATGCTGGATAAGAAACCAATACTCAGCAGATGCTGAGTCTGCTGGAAATACTGATGATATACGAGTGCACAAACGAGTTGAAAGTGAAAGTATCAGAGCACATATACTCAGCAAATAGCAACCATGAAGGCATGGTTACCACAATGTCTGTGAAAATACATATCAAACAAAAGAAGTCCTGAAGGATAGGAGAGGATCTTTTATAAGATCCTCTTTTATAATAAGGTATCAAGGTATATTGATACTCCAGCTTCAAGGGAGTCCACGATTTAAGGGGATACAAATGCCAATACCCTAGCCTCTTGAATAAAGAAATAAAAAGAGAGAAAAAAACTAAATCCAAAAGCAATAATAAATAAAAAATAATAGAGCAGAAATATGATGCCAAAATGTAGCAACAGAAGAAAGAAATCAGACTTAAGCATTTTGAGCAAAAATGGTAGCACCAAGATGATGCACAGAATTGGAGAAATAATTTTAGATCATCTGATAAAAGACTTGTACTACAGAATATAGCAGAAAAGGGATCACTTACAATTCAAAAAAAAACCCATCTAAGAGGTGGGCAAAGGATATAACCAGACTGTTCTCCAAAGGTGGTCTGCAAATGTTTGACAAGTGCACAAAAAAGATGCTCAAAATCATTATTCAGTAGGGACATGTCAATTTAAACCATAATGGACTACCACTTGCCACTCACTAGGATGGCTAAGCTGAAAAAGTAAGATAATAAGAAGTGTTGGCAGGAATGTGGAGGATTTTTAAGCCTCAGGGCATTGCTGTGGATAGGTAAAATAATTTCCACCTAAAAAAAAGTTTTGTAGTGCCTCAAAAGATTGAAGAGTTGTTGTCAAGAGACATACAAACCAACACCAATATAAAAAGTTACATAAAATATTCATGAGCTTGTGACACACACTTCTCACTGACCAAGTGAGACTTTTGCCACCACTGTTGCCAGCGCTTCTTTAAGGCTTCAAGAGATGGTCCCTACTGATGTTCATGTCCATGATAGCCAACCTTACCTAGTTCTATGGTCTGGACCTGCAGTATCTCCCAAAAGGCATGCGTGTTAATGTCATGGTCCCCAGTGCAGGTGGTATTCAGAGGCTGGGCTCAGGAGCAATGCTTACTTCAGTGTGACTCTTAATCAAACAAGTAAACTACTAATGGATTCAAAGTTTTCATAGACTATTGGGAGGTGATGAAACTAGTGATGGGGTGGGCTGCAGTTTCACAAAGCAGATCATGGGGGGTATGCCTTCCAACTTTATCCTTGGCCCCTTCCAGTCACTCTCTGCCTCCTAGGCACCAAGAGGTGAGCAACTTTGATCTGCTTTGTGCTCTGGCCATCACATCGTTCTTCCTCACCATGGGCCCACAGCCCCACAGCAACGATTTAGGGCAATGACTGCCTGGAGCATCTAAAACAGTGAGACAAAATAAATCTCCCTTTCCTGCAGGCTACCCTCTAAGTTGTCACTTTGTCAAAAAAAAGTTCAACTAACACACATAAGGAATTTCAAAGTACTGATAACAGCAGTGAGTATAGGTGCTGCATTCTGCTATACTAGTTGAAAGTATAACTTATGTCCTGAGTGAAGTAAAATCTTTATGATCCCTGCAAAAGGCTTTTTTGACCCATCTGAAGAAAGGGTGTATCTGTGGCAAAAGTCAAGGGCTTTGCCTGAATGTCTATCCACACAGATGCTGCACCTTGCTGTATTTTGCTTTGCTTTACTTTGCTTTGCTTTGCCTGAATATCTGGTTCTTAGGTTCCTACAGCTCAACTTGGCATGATCTAGACACCAAATCTTATTGTAAGTTTTTAGTTTCATCACACATACATAAAGCTGACTTTCAATGGCAGGAAAGGAGATTAGAAGTCCACATGAAATGGCATGGGGGAGAAAGACCAAAGACACAAGAGATTTGGGGGTGTTTTTTCCTAGCATGTAATCTTAGAACAGAGAGTTTCCAGCTCGCCCTTCCCTGCTCCAAGTCTGTGGCAGAGCCACTTTCAGGGAACTGGGTTTCAGGCTGGCTTCTACAATCTTACCATCTATAATCTTTGTTATCTTAATAAATGAGCAAGAAAGGCTTTTAACTTGGTAATGTATTAAAAACATACACATAAAATAGTTGACTGCTAATCAACTGTGAGGGCTTTCCCATACCTTTCTATTTAATGTGTTAATTTCCGTTTGCAAATACAGTCCAGGTATACTTTTTTTCTAACTTTGATATCATCTCTGAAGAGTAGATATTAGAAAAAAATAAATTAATTCCAGTTTGTTTATAAAGAATGTTGCTATGCTTAGAAATTATATTGTTTAGAGTAAAATTATAAAAGCTAGCATGTATTAAGTACCCATCTATATTAGCTAATCTAATCTTCAAATTTAAACAAAAAATATTTTTAAGGACGCTCCCATTTTAACAATTAGGAAACTCGGAGAGATTAAGTAACCCACAAGTCAACTCCCAGGCTCTTTCCATTCCTTAATGGAGGTTTTGGATCTAAATGTCAAAACAATTCAGAGATTCTGGACCGCCAGCTTTCTTCAAGTACTCTAGAAGCCCACAGCAAGCTGATGGGAACCACAGGCTGAGATCTCCTCCTGACCTCACAGGTTACATAAATCACACTACTTCACAGTTAGGTCTTCACAGCTGGATACAGGGAAGGCTTTGGGACTTGGTGGCAGAAATAGAGAGCCTTCCCATGGACCTTCATCATGGGTGATTAAAAAAAAAAAATAAGAAAGAAAACAGAAGCCACAAGATACGAAAAGACTAATAGGAAAGACACAGTACCTTCCCCAAGACTAAGCAACTGGATCCCTCAAAAACTTACTCTTAAAGTTTTGAGGAAGAAACTGTAAGAAAAAGCTGAGGTTTGTTTGACAGATGTCTTAGTTTCGGGGGTTCTCAGAGTGTGTAGCTCGCAAGAACTGAGGCTGGAAGATCTGATTGAGGAAGGGTCTACAGAAAGGTCTGCCTTTGACCATGGGTCTTAAGAAAATGTAGAGATTGAAGTTACCAGCTCATCAAACACCACTGAGACACAGACCAAAGCTGGGGGACTGCAGAGGTATATGGCAGTAAGCCTTCTGAAATGTGGGATGCAGATTCTCAAAGCTGGGAAGATGCCAAGCTCCCATTAATGGGCCCTTGAGGACTTTCTAGGTGTTATATGGATTTTGTTGTGGTGATGATTGTTGTTTGCAGTAATAGTAATAAAACCTAGAGCCTGCACACATTTGTCAAGTAGTCTACCACAAAAACACATCCAAGCCTTCTTAAAATTCTTTATTTTGAGATAAAGTCTCACTAAATTGTCAGGCTGGCCACGACTGGCTTTGTAGCCATTACTCAGTAAACATGCAGAACTCCAGCCTCAGCCTCCCCAGAAGCAGGGATTACAGGCCTGTGCCACCATGCCCAGCTGGAGTTAGGATTGTGCGTGACATATCCCCAGGCCCCAAGTCTCTTGAGATAAGTGCTCAATCCTCAGATGGTGGCACTGTGGATGGGGAAATAAAACATGAGGACACTAACTTCATCAATGGGTTAGCCCCTGTATCTAGTGGGATATGGGACCTGGGTGGAGGAAGTAGCTTTTCTTCTGGTCTGTTCCTCTGCCTCTTGCCTACCATAAGATGAGAAATTGCCAAATCATAGTTGTTATGGTTTGTATATGCTCAGCCCAGGGAGTGGCACTATTAGACGGTATGGCTCTGTTGAAGTAGGTGTGGCCTTGTTGGAATAGGTGTGTCACTGTGGGTGTGGGCTTTAAGACCCTCATCCTAGTTGCCTGGAAGCCAGTCTTCTACTAGCAGCCTTCAGATAAAGATGTAGAATTCTCAGCTCTGCCTACACCATGCCTGCCTGGATGCTGCCATGCTCCTGACTTGATAATAATAGACTGAACTTCTGAACCTGTAATCCAGCCCCAATTAAATATCGTCCTTATAATGTTGCCTTGGTCATAGTGTCTGTTCACAGCAGTAAAACCCTAACTAAGACAATATTCTCCCTGCCATGTGGTCTATCTTACCACACACGGACCACAGACTGAGACCACTGACACAAGGAACCAAGATAAACCCTCCTCCCTAGGGGCATTTATCATGGATGTTTTGTCACTGAGACTAAAGTAATGAACACACTAGGACTTCCATGTTGGAAACCACATGAAATCACCCCCCCCCACACACACACACACATACAACACACACAGACAGAGAGAGCGAGAGACAGACACACACACACACACACACACACACACACACACACACACAAAGTCAATGGTGCCACGAACACCCCAGTGTCAGAAGGGAGCAAACAGCTTCTGATGGACTCTGAGGTTGAAGTTGAAGTTTAAAAATAAATGAGATTATTTTGTCACTCCTTCTAAGTAGGACCGAGGCATCCATACTTGGTCTTCCTTCTTCATGAGCTTCATGTGGTCTTTGAGTTGAATCTTGGCTATTTCAAGCTTTTGGGCTAATATCCACTTATCAGTGAGTAAATACCATGTACATTCTTTTGTGGTTGGGTTACCTCACTCAGGATGATATTTTCTAGTTCTATCCATTTACCTAAGAATTTCTCAATTTCATTGTTTGTGTAAATGTACCACATTTTTTGTATCCATTCCTCTGTTGAAAGACATTGGGTTCTTTCCAGCTTCTGGCTATTATAAATAAGGCGGCTATGAACACAGTGGAGCATATGTCCTTGTTATATGTTGGAGCATCTTCTGGGTATATGCCCAGGAATGGTATAGCTGGGTCCTCAGGTAATGCTATGTCCAATTTTCTGAGGAACCACCAGACTGATTTCCAGAGTGGTTGTACCAGCTTGCAATCCCACCAACAATGAAGGAGTGTTCCTCTTTCTCCACATCCTCGCCAGCATCTACTATCACCTGAGTTTTTTGTCTTAGCCACTCTGACTGGTGTGAAGTGGTATCTCAGGGTTGCTTTGGTTTGCATTTCCCTGATGACTAAGGATATTGAGCATTTCTTAAGGTACTTCTTGGCCATTCGAGTTTCCTCAGTTGAGAATTCTTTGTTTAGTTCTGTACCCCATTTTTAATGGGGTTGTTTGGTTGTCTGAAGTCTAATTTCTTGACTTCTTTGTATATATTGGATATGCAAATATGGAGACAAAGTGTGGGACAGAAACTGAAGGAGGGACTGTCTGGAGACCATTCCACTTGGGTATCCATCCCATGTGCAGTCACCAAAGGTAGACGCTGATGTGGATGTCAGGAAGTGCATGCTGATAAGAGCCTGATATAGCTGTCTCCTTAGAGGTCTGCCAGAGTCTGACATATTCAGAGATGGATGCTCACAGCTAACCATTGAACTGATCAAGAGTTCCCAATGGAGGAGTTAGAAAGAAAACTGAAGGAGCTAAAAGGGTTTGTGGCCCCATGAGGAGAGCAACAATACCAACCAACCAGAGCTCCCAGGGTCTAAAACACCAGCCTGGGAGCACATAGGGAGGGACCCATGACTTCATCTGTACATGTAGGGGAGGATGGCCTTGTCAGGCATAGGTGGGAGAGGAGATCCTTGGTCCCATGAAGGCTGGACACCGAGTGGGAGAGGAACTCGAGGGTGGGGAGGTGGGAGTGGGGGTAGGTGGGGGCACATCCTCATAGAAGCAGGAGGAGGGGTATGGGATAGGGGGATCCTGGGGGGGATGGGGTAAGGGGACAAAATCTGAAATGTAAATATGATATCTAATAAATAAGGGAAAAAAAGAAAATAAATAAATACATAAATAAATGAGATTAAATTCCAAAACCTGAATGAAAGTGTTCTAACACGCAGAAATGAGTGAAAAACCGTGGCCTCCAACTGAGAAGTTGCTAAGGGAACTGGCTGCCCCAGCAGGAAGGGACCGGCTCACGGCCAACAGAGCACAGCAGGTAGAAGTTATTGGAAAAATAAAGTTGCTCCATGATTATTTGCAAATAAGGTAAGATCTTTCCCTGTAAACTCTGATGTTCCAAGACGAGGTTCCAGCATACCCAGCCTTGTCAGTGTAGGCCCTGAGTCAAGGTTGATGGTGCTTAGATGCCAGAGCAGGTGAGAGGCATGCATGGGACCAGGCTCCACTCCTTCCTAGCTGTGTGACCCTGGGCCAGGCCAACCACTGTATGGCTCAGTTTCATCATTTGCAAAGTGAGGCTGTTATAGTGTTCTTCTGAAGATGAACCAAGAAAGCCCCATATACAGCAATTAGCCAGTGTCAGGCAGATGCTGAGTCCTTACCTACAGTCTTATTCTTCTCACTAACTTGCTCAGAAGCAGGCCAGATATGGGCTCTCCTCAGCACACCTGTCTCCCTGCCCCTTGCTTTCCTGTTATCATCTCTCTGGCTCCCCTCAATCCCTCCTTAGTGCTCTTCCGGCTTGCTTACCACTATCCTGGCCCTCAGCTTTCGCTCCTCCAGTCCCCCTGGCTGTTCTTATTCTCATTGTTTAAACTATCACCTGTAAGCTACTGCTCCCAACTCTACAGCTCCAGCCCAGAATCAAGCCATCAGACTAATTGATGGCTTCACATCTCCCTCAGATGGTCCATGGATCTCTCACCCTGAATGCCTCAAGAAGTCTAAATATTAGACAAATAGTCCCTCACCTGTTCTCCATCCCCCACCCATCCAGCCTCCAACCTCCAGCTCAATCAGTTGTTTGAGCTAAAATCTTGGAAATGGCCCTTTATGTCTCTCTCCTCGACTCCTTCTCCCCTCAGTCCATCCCCAAGCACTCTTAGCTCTGTCTTCAAAATGTTAAAATGTCTTCAAAAGTAATTATCTAGGTCTCGCCATAATCATCCCTCCACACAGGTGGATGCCATCCTTAACTCTCACAGAGTGCTGAAGCTTGGCAACAGATTCCAGATGGACTCCTTGGTGACACTGCATATACTTTTTTGTGTGGTAAAATCCATGTAACCTGCATTACAACATCTAAGCCACTGTAAAGCTTAGAAGTCAGCAGCACCCAATACATTGGCAACAGCAGCATCACCGCTATCCAACTGAACATTTTCCTCATCCCAAAATGATACCTGATACCAATGAAGCAGACACTCTACTGCTCCTTCTTCCCAGCCACAGGCAACCACCAAATACAGAGCACAAAACCCTTGAGATGACAAAATTATGTGTGTCAGGGTGAGGGGCATGTCCACTTTTATACTTACACACATACGTGAAGATGTTCATGTGTACTTGCGTGTGGAGGACAAAGGTTGCATCATGGATTTTCCTCAACCACTCCCCACTTTATTTATTGAGGCCAGGTCTCCAGCTGAACTTTGAACTTGCCAGATTCAACTAGTCTAACCCAGCTTGTCCCAGAGATGCCCATGTCCACCTCCCAAGCACAGAGATCACAGACGAGCCACCATGCTAGCCCAGCTTTTATGTGGATTCTGAGGATCCAAACTTCTATGCTTATGCTGGTGTGGCTCTATCCCCTGAGCCATCTCCCCAGTCCCTGTAAATGACCTTTGACAGATGTATTTTGCCCGACCTCCACCTGCCTCCACCATTACTTTCATCACATCTTCCTCTGGTACAATTGGTCCCAGCTCCTATTTCTCAGCTATATTGAATTCTTTTCCTGCCATGGAGCCTCTGTGTGTGTGTGTGTGTGTGTGTGTGTGTGTGTGTGTGTGTGTACATCCTCTCCTCTCTGCTTTTCTGAGAGGAGCATCACCTCCATTGGTACTTCATAACACAAGCCACTAATAGTAATTGAAGACCTGGTTGGACCTCTGTATGCAGGTACTGGACTGTATGCGCAGAGAGGCCAGATCAAAGTCTACTTTTTCCAGGAGCATCTTCTTAGAGACTAATCATGTGCCTCCCACTTAACAGATGCTCAAAGCCACTGAGGACTGAGTGAATGAATAAACTTCCGAGAACAGAAAGAGGTGGGGAAGGCATCCCACCACCTGCTATTAGAATCTAATCCAACATTGTTGAGATGGATGTAAGCCCTCATTTGCCCTCATCATTGCCACTGTCATCAGCAGCGGTTCCCCGCTGGCCTAATGGCGACTGCATGGCAGCAGCCTTGGAGAAAAAACACACTTTCTGGGTAATTCCAGTTTTCCTCCTCCAATTTTCACTCCAGGCAGCTGGGAACTAAAGGTCGGTAGCCAGCCCGTGGGGAGTGATTGCAGGCAATGGAGAGAGCCTGTGGGACAATTTCCCAGCTTCTCTCCTGTTGGCCAAGTCCCCCCTTGAGCAGCCATTCTCAGACTTCATCCCACAGCCTCGTTCTTTACTGAGACAAAAAGACAAACAAAACACAAAACAAAACACTGCTTTCTGGCCCCTGCTCCTGATCTCCAACAAAGCTCAGAAGAATGGCCTCTCTTTAACAGGACACCACGTGAAGTTCATGAGACGTAACTGCTAACCCCCAACAGAAGGGTAGTATTCATATATTGTCCCTGCAGGAGGTCAACCTCACCGACCACCAGAGAATCTAGACCACACCTCGAGAGCATCTCTCTGAAAGGGTGTGGGCATTTCCTGCTACCTCCCTGATTCTATTATTGTGGTCCCAGTTGAAGCCAAAGCCAGTTATGTTAGCATTGTTTTTAACCAAGAGCAGAGTCAGCCCCACCGCGGGCAACTCACCAGCCCTTCCTTCGCTGTCTCTGTCAGTTGGCACTGTCTTCCTCCTCTTCTGATGTGGTTCCATGTTTGCACATGTCTTGGTCTGAGCCCATGTGGAGCAACCAGGTCCATGAATACTAGTGCTTGAGGGTTTTAAAGCAATCAAAGGCCACAAGTGGGTTCTAAAAACAATGAGCGACCACAAATAGGATTTCAACATTTGTCGTCCGTGCTCACTTCTGAAAATGAGTCCCATACCCCAAAGAATACTGAGTGAGTGGCACATCCAGCTAGTCCATAAATAAGTATTTATTGTACATTACTGGAGGCTATGATGGTGACAGAGCTTGCAACCTAGTTGGCAATAAAAAAAAAAAAAGTCAGTGACTCTTCAGTGAGAAAATAGTTACAGTAAGGAAGGGAAAGAAGGACTGAGGGAGAGGAGAGAGCTGATGATGTCTGGGTCAAACAGGTAAGTGGATACTTACGTGATTCACAGATAAGGACATTCCAGGGAGGACCAAAGTTAGAAGGAAGACAAACTTGTTCTGAACATATTCATTTAGAAGTGAACACTGAAGGGTGTTTGTCTTGTTGGTAAATGAATGTGTGCACCCAGCACTTAGGAGAGAAATGTGGACTCTGGAATCATATTTGGGAGTTGAGAATACCTGTGTGCTTTTAGAGGCCCAGTAGCTAAGAATCTACCCGATGATATCACCCTTGCTAATACATCCATGGAGGAAACCCACTTCCTAGTGGACTTTACTGGTGAATGGAACCTGAAGGCTGTGAGAGATAAAGAAATGAGGTGTTGAATAGGGAAGGGAAAGCATTCATGACAGAGGGGAAGCATGCAAAGTACCAGAGCTGAAAGACTTGGAGAAACTAAACTGCTCAGTGCAGTGAGCAGACAGCACAGAGAAGGCCTGATAGGAACACACACCAGAGTTTAGTGGGCAGGCAGAAGAAAAGCCTGAAGAGGAGATGAAGGACAACCACAGCAGTAAAAGAATGAAGTGGAGGAGAGAGGCAAGTACTTCAAGAAAAGATGTGGCCAGGTCACCTGGTCCTGGGACCCATATCTGCAGTGTCTAGAAGAGTGCCTGGGACTAAGTGAATTAAATTATGGGTTCCATTGTTTAATGTTCCTTGACTTAAGCAATAGAGCACTTTGGTGGCCTAGAAAAAAAAAAAGAACTTTCTAGAAAAAGAACTGGGGCAAGGGCCCAGAGTAAATATAGACTAAGACAATGAATGTTGACAACCCTCCAAGATCTTGGGCTCAGTCCCAAGTTCCTGCCAAGTCTTAAAGGGGCCCTTATCTCACCATGCATTGTCACAAGATACACTATCCTTCTTTCAAATTCCCTTCCAAGCTCAGAGACCTCACCTTCTGCTCCCTCTGCCTGGAGTCTACTTTTCCAACTGTTTCTCACACATGCAGGCTTAGCTCACCTGGCATGTCCTCAGTGAAAGATGCCCACACCGTTATCCTCTGTCCAACCTCCTGGAGGATCCATCCCATCCTTACACACAGCATGGTTCCTCATTATCTAAAGACAGGCAGCAAACTTGTGAAAATATTATTTGAAGAGTTCTCTCAACTAAACCTAAGCTCTCCCAAGTATATGTGCCAAGAGGGCAGGAACTGGACCCCAAACCCAAACAGTAACTGCCCCTTGTAGGCACTCAACCAATATTGAAAAGATAAAGGAACAGATAAAGAGCTCGGCAGTTGTTGGAAAAGCCATAGGGTCAAGGAAGATCTTTTTAACATAACTGAGACAACCGCACATTGGAATGTTCACACACCCTGCTCAGTAGTGGGTGAGCGGAGGTGACCAAGAAGGTGAAATATCCTAGGAGCACCTTCCATAGAAACAAGGAGTTGGAAAGAAAGGAGGAAGGGGCACTTGACAGGTCTGAGGGCAGGAAGCTGAGGAGCTGCCAGTCTGTGGGTATGTTTCTCTTGTGAAATAAAATCTAAATTTCCTTTTCTCTTCATTCAAACAGATCATTCCCTTTAGGCTTTCCTTGGAAAGAGACAAAAGGGAATGTCATATAAGCAAAGTAAGTAGAAGTGGGTGGACTTTAGGTATGTTCTAGAAGGCTTTTGGGGAAGTAGATATATGGGTGTTTCAATTATCTTTTTAGTTGAGTTTTGTCAAACATAAAAAGAAGCTGCTTCCTGCTGGAGCAATGGCTCAGCCATTAAGTTTCTTTCCTCCTCTTCCAGAGGACCTGTTCCCAGCCATGTCAGTTCTCGGTACCCACCATCAGGCAGGCTCACAAACACCTGTAACTCTAGCTCCAGAGGCTCTGACTTGCTCTTCTGACCTCTGTAGAATGCACACACAGGCGCCAAACACACAAGCGCCAAAC
Organism: Arvicanthis niloticus; assembly: GCF_011762505.2. Taxonomy (NCBI): domain Eukaryota; kingdom Metazoa; phylum Chordata; class Mammalia; order Rodentia; family Muridae; genus Arvicanthis; species Arvicanthis niloticus. The sequence continues at coordinate 119,993,497 of NC_047660.1, read as the reverse complement.
CTTGCTTCACACAAAACACACATATCTACACATGATTTAAAAAAAAAAAACAAAGTAAATGCATCTTTAAAAAGAAAGAACTAATTGAAAGGATCAAATACTCTTACATCTGTTACTGCCACAAACAGCAGCCCCCATTCATATTTTCTCCCCCAAGGGAATCTCAGTTCCTTCTACTGGATATTTAATGTTTATGTTCATATCAGTAGATAGCATGTACATTTTCAATTCCTGGCTCAGCTGCTTCTATTACCCATAGACTTCCATTAGGGGATGGTCAGAATTTAACTCTATCCTGCCAAACACCCCCACCTCTGCCTTTCATGTCTACTCTTCCTTCTTACTCCCAGCTTTGCCAGACTACATCACAATTTTAGGTAGACTAATAGACTGTTCTTGTACCTATGACTAACTTGGGGGCTATTCACAAAGAAAAATGAACTCTATTTTCTCTATTTCCTTGTCTGGACACTTCTTCTGTTTTGTCTGTAGTTAATAGCTGTAAGAGCCAGGAATGGCTCAGTGGGTAAGAACACAGGGTGAATGAACATAAGGGTCCTGAGTTCAGATCCCCAGTACTCACATAAAAAGCCTGGTGAGATTCCAGCTCTGGGAGACAAATATAGGAGGATTCTGGGAGCTCCCTAGCCAGGATCAGTGAGAGATCCTGTCTCAAAGAACAAGATGGAGAACTTTAGAAGGTGACACTCAATACATATCTTACCTCCACAAACACACACACACATACATCATAAATATACACCTACTCACACTTAACAAATGAATCCTCTTATGTTACTTTTTTGTTTTCCATATTGCTGCCACTCATGCAAACAAATTTACTTCCTCTTGAGTTGTTTAATGCAACAAAGAGAAACCCTCAGTTTTACTTTGTTAGATAATTTTCTTCTGGGTTCTCCTAGCCTATACCTGGTGGCCTCCTCCAGCCCAGGAGCAAGGCCCATACCATCACATGACTCCAGCTGGCATGATCCTCTCTGGTTTGAATCTTCTGTCCCCTGTATTCCTTGTCTCCCTCTTAATTTACATACTAGTTTAATGGAATCAGCTCCAGTAGCTCCCTGAAAATGGAATATGGGAAATAAAACGATTGAGATCCTACATGACCTAAGAAGTTGATTGCACAGTACCAGATTAAGAGAAGATTCAGATTCACGATCATTTTGTAAATGCAAAAAAAAAAAAAAAAAAGGCACATAAATTCATGGTTTAAAAACTCCATGTAGAATTACTAACAATAATTAAAAGGCAGAAGCAGCTGGGGCGGTCACATGTAAACAAACCATGTCGCATATACAAGCAGCAAGATTAGTCAGCAACAAAAAAGAATAAAATTAAATAAGGAAATGAAATTTTAGTTCATGCTATATGGAAGAAGTTTGGAGGTTTTATGTTCCATGAAATGATTCAGTAGCAAAACTGTGCTATATGACTCCATTTATATATGAAAATTTTTATTAGTCATTATAATAATGGAGGGTGGATTAAATTACCAAGACCAGGAGGGGGGGAGCATTGAGAAGTTTTGGAAATGGTGATGATGGCACCATGGTAGTCTCTGCCACTGAATCCTGACTTTAGGAAGGTCAAAGGGGCCTGAAGAGATGGCTCAATGGACTTCCAGAAAACCAATGCAATTTCTAGAACTACAAGGCAGCCCATAACTGTCTGTACTGTCTGTAGTCCAGATCCAAGGGATCCAACATCTGCTTCAACCTCCACTGGCACTGAGCATGGAAGTGATCTACTGACATCCAAACAGTGAAAACAACCATACGTATAAGGTAAAAAATTAAAATTTAAAAAAATGTTAAGGCAATATATATATATATATAATTTTTCAGGAGTTTAAATGCTCTCAGGAAATTATAAATAAAGGAAGTATCTTTGTGTGGGGGAGGTTATGTGTTTGGTGTGCATGTAGCATGTGCACATGTGTGTCTTATGTAGAATACACCCATATGTATGTCTGGGTGTGCATGCCCTGGTGTACATATGCAGAGACAGAAGGAGAATATCAGATGTCTCTTCTATTGCTCTTCAACTTTTAGAGAAGTTGAATAGAGTCTTGAGATGTAGCTCTGGTGGTCCTGGAGCTCACAGAGATATGTCTGACTCTGCCTCTCAAATGTTGGGATTAAAGGCAGACAGTACTACATCTGGCTTCCAGCTAATTTTTTGAGACAGGGTTCCAGGCTCACTGAACCTGAAGCTCGTCATTCTGGCTAGACTGGATGGCCAGAGAGCTCCTGGAATCTAACTCTCTCTGCTTCACAACACTGAAGTTACAGGCACACGTGGCTAAGCCCAGGTTTTATGTGGGTGCTAGAAACTCAAACTCAGGTCCTCCTACTTAAACAATATGTATCTTTACTCACTGAGACATATCCCCAACCCAGAGCAAACATCTTTATTTTGATAAAAAATATCTATAAAGCAACAGCCTGAGAATGTCATCCTAAATGGGAAAACATTTGAATAATTCACAGTAGCCTGCTCTTATTTCTGTTTGGCACAGTATTAATGTCCCTAACCAGAACAAAAAGGGAAAGGGCGTCAGGTTGCCAGGAAGAACTAGGAAGGAGCAAGGGATGGGAATGGGGGTGTGAATATGAAAAAGGTACAATGATGTGCATCTATGGTGATGACTAGTAACAAAGAATTGATTTTTTTTAAAGGGAAGGGAAGGAAGAAATCCAATTGTCATTATTTTCAGATGACATAATTTTGACCGACAAAGCAAAAAGGATCTATGAGCAAATTATAACAAATAAAAAAATCAGAAGTCAGTTGCATTTCTGTGTACTTGGGATAAACAATCAGAAAGTGAAGTTAAACAGAAGATGGTCTGGTTGAGAGGGATATCAAGAACCATACGAATACATGTATTCCTGGTCTCTCCAAAGATAATCATAGCACTATCTTAACAGGCAATAACATGGCCCGAGTTAACTGGAAGGCTCGGCTCAAACAAGAAGACTAGAGCATGGTACATGTGTCCCTCTGTTTCTCTAAAGTTTCCATCAAATGCTAATGTTTCCATGGCACTCAATGAAGCCGATTCTAAAATTCATTTAAAATAGTGAAAGGGAAAAACTTAGCCAAGATGAGCATCAAGGGAAGACTCACTCAACCAGAAAACATGCTTTTTTGTGAAAATGCAGTAATTAAGACAGGATGGTACTGGCATGGAGACAGGCAAACAGACCATAGACTAGAATAGGGAGCTCAAAACAGACCCTCAGATGACAGAACTGTGGTGTATGACAGACACAGCCTTCCAGATCAGTGAGAAAATAAATACAGCTGGGTAGAAAAGGTTATCCATACAGAAAAATATGAAACTGGATCCCTGAGTCACACCATACACCAAAATTCTTTCCAGATGCATGGGAGGGCTCAATGGTGGAAAAGTTAAAAAATAAATAAAACATTAAAACTCTCAGCAAAACTCAGATATCATTTAGACTTTGTAATAGAATAGGATTTCTTAAACTAAGAAGTACTATTTTAACAACTGACAAATTTGCCCATGCCCAAATGCAGGGCTTCTAAGAGAGAAGAAAAGCAAGCTGAAACAGAGAGAGGACTGGGTGCTCTCTATACTTGGTCCTGGACAGCTGGAGGTAGCTATCCAGAACAGCCCTGTCTATCCTGGCGTTGTGTTATGTGAGACTTTTGCCCTGGTACACCTGGAGACACCTACGGGAATGCTTGGGGAAACACTCCTCTCAGCAGCGAAGCCTGGAAGCAACCCAGATGCTCATCAAGAGAGCACCTGAATAAACCATGCTACGTTCACACGGAGGGACGTAACCGAGCAATCCTTGGGGACAAATCTACACATGCATAGCACTATGGAGAGGTCCTGACGATAGAAAGTAAAATATATATATTAAAGAGTACACCCTGAATAGCTATAGACATCATGAAGTATTTTTTAGGAAGTAATGCACCAGCTTTAAAAATAAAAATATAGAAATATGACTGGATAGGCTAAATAAGTTTATGGCACTTATTTATGTCATATTAATTCAGTTATACTGGAACTGAATTTCCCCGCAGAGTTCAGGGTTTGAAAGGGCCTCAGAAAACATTTTGCACAGTACGTGGAAGGTATCTCCACCCTGTGTTCAGGAGGTGGGGGCGGGGACTGATCACTATCACAGCTCTTGCACAGTGTTACTACACCACCAGCTAATCAAGGTCAAGGGTATCACCTAGACCCAAAGTAGTTCTTTGTTCTCCTTCAGCCACTCAGAATTCTGGCCCAGTTAGTGCAGCTGTCAGACCAGCCGCTGGACCCACATCTCCTCAGCTCTGACGGGCCCTACTGCTTCAGTCCTTTCAATAGCAAGGCTAGGATCAATAATCAAGCTGACAATAGCCATGCAACCGTTTAACTGACTGTGGCAACTACAGAGTGTCACTCACCGTTAATAAACTCCAAATCCTAGACTGTCCCCATCCTTCTGTTTCTAAACTCAAAAACCTGATATGAGATTAGATAACTCTTAAAACGAAAGAAAAGGAATGAAGACTATGAGGTCCAGCATGCTGGTTCTTGGGGTAGGAGAAGCACCTTAGACTGACAAAGTTCCACAGAGTAGAAGTGACATATTGTCATGATTCTAGCTTTAGCGGTTTGAATGAGAATGGCCCCCATTGGCTGGTATGTTTGAATATTTGGTTCTGGTTGATGGAACTGTTTGGAGGTGTGTCACTTGGGTGGGCTTTGAGGTTTTAAAAGACTTCTGAGACCCACCAGCTCTCCTGCTCTCTGTCTCTGTCTCTGTCTCTGTCTCTGTCTCTCTCTCTCTCTCTCTCTCTCTCTCTCTCTCTCTCTCGCCCCCCCCCACAGGTGGTTGTGGACCAAGACCTGAGCTGTTGCTGCATCCAGCAGTCATGACCCTCTGCAACCCTAAGCCCAATTAGATGCTTTTTTTTCTAAGTTGTCTTGATTGTGCAGTTTCATCACAGCACAGAGACGTAACTAACACAAGGAGTGTGTTGCTTATTACATAAAAATAGAGTTGAGTAGACCACCATTTAGGGATCAATAAAGAATTATGGATATTCTAATTATGTGAACTTCGGGTGAGTTGAGTGAGAGAAGGAGCAACAGTAAGCAAATGAGAAAGCAGACAATTTCTGGACTTGCTTTAGACGTCGTAACTCCTTTCTCCTGCCCCATCCTCCCAACCCCTGCCACCCCTCAACTGACTATAGCTTAGCTCTCTGCCACATTCAGTTGGGAAGACCAGGGAACATCTTCAGTGGGACTGCCTTGTGCCTGGATGACCTCAGCATGGTTCATGGCTTAACCCGGGAACAAAGGAATCATGGCTGCTATTAAATACTAAGGAGCAGCCTTTGCCCCAAGTGGGGATGGTGGAAGCAACAGCTTCACAAGGTTTTTGAAGAAACAAAAGGCTCTAGAATGAACACAGCAGACATCCCACAGCTAAGGTATGGAGGTTGGTAAAACAGGTTGAAGACTTACGTTCTGACTTCCCCCTAAAAGAACCTTCTTAGAGGCACCAATATCAGTATACTATCTGACCTAGTTGGGTTTGGAGCAGGAGACGTTTCTTAATCTAGGCTTCCAGAAGACACTAAAACATTTGAGTGTGTTATATTTGGCAGATGTATGGGTTAATTTTCTCCTTGCTCTGACAAAAGCAACTTGGAAAAGGGAGGGTTTGAATTCATGGTTTCAAGATTGACTGTCACAAGCAAAGAGCCCAGGAAGCAGTGTGAAAGAACTGTGGGGAGACCGTGTAGACAAATGAGTAGGTGACTGATCTATGCACACTGTACTTGGAACCCTGGGACTGTCCTGCAATATTTGTCAGGCAGATCTCTGTGGTAAAGGAGCAGCCTGTGGATTTTTATCATCTGTCCCTCACTGGGGTTCTTTCTTGAGGAGTTGAATAAGAATTATGCTAACCTGCTCCACCATGAGCCAATCATATTCTAGGGCCTGAGTGCTCTCAGGCAGGGAAACACAGGGATCTCTCAGACAGGGACTGCCTGCAGTGATGTCACACAGCACATAGCACACAGCAGGGCTGAATGGTTGGTGCTCGGTTCTAGGACATCAGCAGTCGGCAGAGGTACATGGAGATGAAGATCTTTGGTGTCTTTTCCTACTCTGACAGACTGCCCTACTACCGGGTCCTCCACACACCTCCCCTCTAACCTTCTAGAAAGGTCTTCTTCCCAACTTATTTCCAGATCTAGCCCTTCACGATGTCTGGCACTTCTGAAAATTTGCATTATACATCCAATATTTGCAATACATTTCTAGGAGAAATTTCCAAAGCTGACTTCTGTTGTTTGCATCTAGATTACATGGTACCTGGCACACCTGGGTACACACACCTGGCACCTGGCACACCTGGGGACCATTGCCCCTGACCGGCATCTTTAAGAAGGGGAGTCATCTCTCCACACTTCAATTTTCTTATTCACAAAATGAGAAGATTGGAGATTGTTTTCAAGTTTCAACAAAACTCGTTCCTCTAATCTTAGTTACAAACTCCACTCTCTGCTAACCCTATAGCCTCCTATAAATGCTAATTAGAGGTTGACAAAAATGGGAATGATGGAACAAGGAAGGACCTAGATTTTCCCTGACCTCTACACGGAAGCAATCCTGTATGCCTGTGCACACACACCCCAAACACACACACAGAGAGAGAGAGAGAGAGAGAGAGAGAGAGAGAGAGAGAGAGAGAGAGAGAGAGAGAGAGATTTTCAGGGGAAAAGTGTTCTCCCTTGATCCAAAGGAATTCCTGACAGGCAAACACAAACTGCCCGCAGAATTCCCATCATGCTCAATTCCCAGTTCATATGAAATTGAATTTCCCCTCACTCGCACCACCTTGGGGCACACACAGCCCATTGTTCTCCTCCCACAGGGATTCAGCAGACAACCGCCAACGTCAGAAAAAGGATGGAGCTGCGGTCGGTTATCACCTCCGAGCTAATGATACAGTTGAGCAAATGCAGCAATGTGGCGGAAAAAGTAGCAGACTCCGGGCCGACTCTCCTCGAGGTTATGATGATTTCCCAAGACGTCCAGGGTGGAGCAGAGATGCAGCTGATAAAATGCGTGGCGAGGATTGAGCAGCGTGAAGAAAGCAACTGACTGCAGCTGTCTGTGTGATTTGGCAGCCCACAACTATTCGGACAAATCTAAACAAATCACCATCCCTGGCTTCCTGATGCCTCCAGGAAAGACCTGTAATGACTGCTTGGTGCTGGCCTCCCAGAAAGGAGTGCGGAAAATATGCAGATCCTGCAAGTTTGGGGGCTTTCCTGGGGCATCTGCTCAAAGCAGCAGCTGCCACGCTCCCACAGATTTGGCTGCTTTCTGCAAAATTCAAGTTTTCATTAACTACTCATACATTTGCAAGCCTTCCCGCTGTGCCCACAGCCAGCACAGTGGGCACCAAAGCCCCTGTTCTCTCCAAAGCACAGCCATATGGACTCCAGCACCCAACACATAGCTTCAGACAGGAATACTGGAATTTGCCCCTGCCCACCTAGCAAGGCCTCTTCAGCTTCATTCCCAAGGCCCGAAGGAGCCATGCACGTGACATAGGTCACGTGGTCTCCTAGAGACCTATGTCCACCTGGAGTCTCAGAGGCTGGCTCCTCAGCATTTTTCCAATAGCTCTGCTGTGGCAGCCACAGTCACCTAATTAGACACATTTTATAGGAGCTGATAGATGAACCTGCCCATTTCAGCCTAAAGCAGGATATGAAATCGAAGAGAAATTTTACAGTTGAAGTCCCTGCCCCTCAAAAAATAAAATACATGCAAATCATCCATCCTGCTTCTTGACCTCTGGCAGCATTTCTGTGAGCAGCTCTACAGAAGGCCCTGACAGGAAAACCTTGTGGGCCTTGCAGGACTGCTGGGTCCCTGCACTTTGGAGTTTGAAGCCCTGTTAGGATGCTGCAGCTTAGCGGAAGTAGGCCAGGAGAAAGTGAAGGCAGCCCCTAGTAGTCACCTACTCTCTCATACAGCATAGCTGCAGCCAGAACAGTCCAGGTGCCCTAGACAATGGGACAAGACGCTTCCTCGAGAAAGCCAGCTTCTTTGGGGAGGGGCACATGAGAGTACTATCACTTGAGTGAGCCCCCCAGAAGCTTCGTGTTTGAGAATTTGTTCCCTGATGTGACAATGCTAGGAGGTGGTGGGGAACTTGGTCCCTGATGTGACAATGCTGGGAGGTGGTGGGGTCTTTCAGACAGGGAGGGTGGATGTCAGGAGGTTACCAGGGACATCACCCTTAGAGAAAGTTCCCATAAACATGAAAATTGTACTTCTTTGGAATGACAGTGTTGTTTCAATGCGCTCACATAATGCACACCAAATGGGGTAATTAGCACTTCTGCCTCCTCATAATCTCTTTTGTATTAGTAGTACTTGAGTTCTCTTCCACTTCATGATATGTACAGTCAGGCACTGTAAGCTGCAGTCTCCCGTCGGGGACAGTCTTCCTGTCTAGTTGTACCCAGTCCAACTTTTCTCTGTCCCTGCCCCATCCTCTGAGTCTCCAGCAGCTACTGTTCTACTTCAACAAAAATCTACTTAGCTTCTAAATGTAGGAGAGACCATGCCTTTCTGTGTCTGGCTTATTTCACCTGGTCACCCAATCCATTCATTTGTGTCCCAAGTGACAGGATGAATGAGGCTCTGTCGTGTGTGGGTATGTGAATATGTGTGTATAAGCACATGCTCGTTATCCATTCGTGATACCTAGTTGTCATGTAGTTCATCCCAGGTCTTGGCTGTCATGGATGGTGCTGCAGCAGACATGGGCAGGCAGTCCATTTTCTCTGGGCACATCCCCAGAAGTGGGTTAGTGGCTCATACAGTAAGATACATTTTTCATCCTTTGAGGCATCCTCAAACAAGTCTGTGTAAGAGCTGTGGTCATTTAGACCCCACCTGCAGTGTTTGGGTTCTCAGTTCTCTCCATCTCTGATAGCGTTCTTTATTCTTTGCTGGTATGATAATAGCCATGCTGACTGGGGTGAGTGGAGCTCTCTGTGACTTTGATTTGTATTGTTCAAGAGGACAGTGTGATTCCCACGGAACTCCAGTCAGCCCTCATGAGAGTTGGTTGTCTCACAGTGAGGGCGCACCACTTGCAAGGTCGTCTTTTACACACACAGCTGATTCCTCTCTCCCTTCTCCATGGTGTTGTGGCATACCCAGGGCAACCTCCATCCCCCAGGGGCCAAACAGATGCAGCTGTTGGGTCTTAGACTTTCAGCATCTGAAACTATGGACCAAATGAACCTTTTCTTCTCTGCAAAGTGCCCAGCACCAAGTATTCTGTCCCCCAATAAACACACAGAATATAAATTAACACAAGAAAAGGGGGAGGAAAGGGAGAACTAAGCGAAAGGAGAAGCACATTTTCTACATGGTGATGGCAAGTCAACCCAATCACAGAAGGAACACCAAACACCTAGTTTATTACCACATACACAGCAGGTGCTTAATAGAAACGTGACTTCTTAGCAAATGTGTAAGTGAAACAGGCAGTGAGTTATGGATGTAATTTGAGAAGCAGTGGAAAAAGTCTCTCGCCCCACATCTCTCTCCTACGGGAATTGCCAAAGCATTGGAAATTTCCAGGTTCCTTTTCTGGGGTAATGGAGTAATGACCACTTTGTTGAAAGGCAAACCTTCTAAGTAAGAATAACCAAAGAAGGTACTGTGGTCTATCATCTATCCACGATTGCAAATGGAACACAACTCAGCAACCGGCACTGACAGACTCACGGGGCTGCTGGAGATCTAGCCTGTGAGGCCCTGAGACCACACTGGCAATCGTGTGGGAACTGCTCGTGCTGCTGCTGCAGATGTGGGAAGGGGTAAAGGACAAGGGTTCCCACATAGCTTAAGTTCTTTGTACACACTGGCCCCAATAGAGGGAAGGAGTCCAAGGGAATACAAGCCAGATGGACATCCAGGAATGGCCCAAAGCTTGAGAGTTTTGGTTTTGTCTGAAAATCAAGTTGGGGAGCACATAGCCGGTAAACAGTATTCGGAACACTAAGAAGCCCTGTGAGGTTGATGGGGAGCTCTAGAAAAGCTATCAGAATCTAACTTCACCTACTTTAACCTTACCTTGAGGGCAAATACTCTGTCATTTACTGTTTAGAACTAGTATTTTTTTTTTATAACTTTTCCCAGAATGCATTAATGGCGTGATGGGTTTTGTTAGGAAATGTTGTACTCTTCTCTTTTTCATATTCCTGTAATTCTCCTTCCTCTTTCCAACACTTTTTACCTTCATGTCTTTGTATGTGTGACCTAATGAGTTAATTGGGATTCTAACATAAGTGTGAATGAAGGGTTAGTTGTAGGAACATGGGATACTCACCAGTGGCTACACCACCTCCTCCTCCTCCAGTAACAATTAATCGTGAATACCTCCTTGGGGAAGAGTGGTACTTCATAGGACCCAAGCCCCTAGTAATTTTTAACTGTTTGTAATCTTCAGTGGTGGATTCTCCTTGTGATTCTTCTCCTCTGTTTACAATGAGATTTTGTTAAGCTCAATCTTGTGATCCCAGGTGATCTCAGCTGCTGCTGTGAGTTCACAACTGCAATATGTTCTATGCATATGCGATATGTTCTGCAGAAAGACAGTCTTCCACAACCTTCTTCCTCTTCCTCCACCTCTTTCTTTTTTTCCCCTCTCTTTCATGATGTTTCCTGTAACTCAAAGGCACGGTAGCGATTAGCCATTGAGGACTGAGCATTTGACAGTTAACTTATTCTTGGCACGTTGACAAGTTGTGAGTCTCTTCAGTTTCTATAGCCTATTGCAAAAAGAAGCTTCTCTGACCAGAGCTGAGAGTAGAACTAATCTATTTGTATAAATTCTAAACATAAATATTTAGAAAGTCACTTGATAGGCATGAGGTGTCTACCTGGCCAAAACAAAAGCAATAGCTTCTCTACTAGCAACGATGACGATTCCAACTGTAGGCTTCTGATGAGTTTATAGTGCCAAACATGAATCCCTCTCCTATGGCGTGGGTCTTAAATCCTAGAAGAAAGTGTTTGGTTGCTCCCGTAACATCTGTACCACTATCGCACCAGTGACCATACCTTGACTGGCAGGTAAATAGTATAGCTGAAGAAGACTAATCATGCCTTTTCTTTGACAGCAGCCTACATAGCATCTTTTAGCATCTTCTGGCCATAGAGCCCATCTTAAACCCTTGGTTGTGACCACCATGAGATCACATATTGAATGTAAAAGTCACCCCACTCCAATGACAGGAATTAAAAAGTTTCTGGGTATGCAATGATAAAGACTTAATTCAAAGCCAAGCAGATAATGAATCTGGAGCGTTTCTGGCAGCACTTGATGTAACAACCAAGTGTTACATCACACTGTTTCACTTTGTTCTGATCGTGTAATGTGCACACTCTGCACAGTACATCCAGAATACCAATACAATGCCAAAAAGTCCTGAAACACCTCATCTCAGTTCAAGACAACTGTGTGCCATAGACTGTGTGGTTTTACTCAACAGGCACATTGTCCCGCTCCTAGGGAAGCACAATGGTTTAATTACAGAAAACAAAGGCTTTTAATATTTGCCTCCAGTCATCATTCCTTAGCATGTAAGTATCAAATTAGTGTATCTTTAAATTGCATTGTGTTAGAATTGGGTTTTTTAAGTGCCATTTGGCACTGAAGAAAAAAACAGAAGAAGATATCAGGAGATTTCAAAGACCTCCCATACTCACGGATTGTAAAATTAATATTATAAAAATGGTCATCCTACAAAAAGCAATTTACAAACTCAATTCAACCTTCCTGAAATTATAATGTCATTCTTCATAGAAACAGAAAAATAATCTTTAAAGCCGTATAAAAGCACAAAGGACCCAGGACAACTAAAGCAATCTTGAGCAAAAATAATAATTTTAGGAGCAGCAGCATTCCTGATTTCAATTTATACTACAAAGCAAATAGCAATAAAAAAAAAACTTCATGGCACTGTCACAAAAACAGATGCATGGATTGGTAGCGAAGAATCGAACCCCCCGGATATAAACCCATGCGGGTACAGCTATAAACCCATGTGGGTACAGCAACCTGATTTCAAATAAGGGTACAGAAAAACAGAGCCCTGTCTTTTGCCCTGCACAAACATTTTCTCTTTTTCCTTTTCTTTTCTTTTCCTTTCTTTCTTTCTTCCTTTTTTTGAGAAATATAATTTTTTATTTTATATATAGAAAAAAATGTTTTGGCTTGCAGATTGAACTTAGAAACTCAGACATATTGGCCACCTCCTTTTCCAGTGAACTTTATACCTGAATCTGAAATAATGCCCCCCCTTTACTGAAAATAAATATTTTTCTCACATGATATATCCTGATTATGCTTTCCCTTTCCTCTGTTTTCCCAGGTTTCTCCCCCGCCCCCCATCCACCCCTTTCTGTGTCTCATTAGAAAATGAACAGGCCTCTAAGGGATGGTGAGAAAATATACTAAGATAAAACAAAACCTAATGGATTGGGACAGGACAAAACAGAAAGAAAGAAAGAAAGAAAGAAAGAAAGAAAGAAAGAAAGAGAGAGAGAGAGAGAGAGAGAGGGAGGGAGGGAGGGAGGGAGGGAGGGAGGGAGGGAGGGAGGGAGGGAGGGAGGGAAGGAGGGAGGGAGGGAAGAAGGAAAGAAGGAAGGAAGGAAGGAAGGAAGGAAGGAAGGAAGGAAGGAAGGAAGAAAAGAAGCCTTAGAGAAGGCACAAGAAGCAAAGACCCATTCATTTATTCACTCAAAAAATCTCATAAAAACACTAAATTAGAAGAGATAATATATACACAAATGACCTGTGGGGATAAAAAGAAAAGAATATATAAATAAAAGTAATAATATGAAAATTTTTTAAAAACGAAAAGCCCTGGCATGACGTTGTGAGATAAGGAACCTCTGAAGATACTGAGTTTGTTTCCTGTGAGCTATCTACTTCTGGGCATGCAGCCTGCCCTTAAGAGTAGTTTATTTCTCCAGTGAGACTCCCTGGGGGAAGTCCCTGGGAAACTAATTTTTTTATTTGTAAGTAGTTATCAATTGAAGATAGCTCCTGGGTTAGGGATGGGGCATGTGTCCACTTCTCCTTTCACCTCTAGGACCCCATCTGGTGCAGACCTGTGCAGGCCTGTGCACGCTGCTTCTCAGTCTCTGAGTTCACATATCTTGTCATTATAGAGAACATCGTTTACTTGGTGTCCCCCATTCTCTCTGGCTCTTACATTCTTTCTGCCCCCTTTTCTGTAGGGTTCTCTGAGCCATGAGGGAAGGAATTTGATGAGACATACTGTTGAGGGCTTAATGTTCCAAGGTCTCTTATTTTCTGCATAATGTCTGGCTTTGGGTCTCTGTACTTGTTCCCACCACTGCAGAAAGGAGCTTCTCAGATGATGGCTGAGCAAGGCACTGAGCTATGAGTATAGCAGAGTATCATTGGGAGTTATTTTATTGCTATATTATTTTACTAGAACAATAGTTTTACCCTATGCCCCTAGGCTATCTAGTCTCGGGTTCTTACTTACCTAAGCAGTGTTCAGTGTGGGTTCCATCCAGTGCAGTGACCTTAAGCCAAATCAGATATAAGCTGGTCACTCCCACAAGCTTTGTGCCACCATTGCACTAGCATATCTCCAGGAGACTGGATGCCATTGTAATTCACAGGGTTTTGTGGCTGGGTTGGTGTTTATGTTTCCCCTTTGGTAGCATGCAGAGATCTTCCTGTACCAAAGACACTGAAACCTGAGTGTGAAGCCTCTGTGTAGGCACTAACACAACATCTCCCTGTTCAATGAGTTGTGTAGGTGTTGTCTTCAGCAGCAGGGTTCTACTGTCAGAAGAGAGCAACCAATATACTTTGGCCTGGGTTGTTTGGGGATTTTTATGAGACCTCTTTGGCCGACAATTCCATTAGCTATAACCCAATCCTAGTATTGGAGGCTTCATTTGGTGACAAGAGATGGCCAGTTGGGGCTCTGTCTGCCTCATTATTTGGCAATTTTATTTAGATTGCCTTTATATGTGTACATATTTTATGAAGCTTTTACTGTATTAGGTTTCCAACTATGCCTCAAATGGCCCTTAATTTCAGCTGTCTCTCCCCCACTGCCTTCTCTCCTCCTTCTCCCCACTTGATCCTCCTGTTCCAGCCACCACCACCTCCACCACCCCCTGTCCATCCAAAACTATCCATTCTATTTCACCTTCTATATGAGATATATCTCTCCAGACCCAGTCACTTATTCTATGCCTAACCTCTGCAGTTCCATGGAGTGTAACTTTTATATCATTGACTTAATGACAATGTATAAGCAAATACATACCATATTTGTTTTTCTGGGTCTGGGATACCTCTTAAAATGTTTTTTTTTTTCTAATCCTATCCATTTACCTGCAAATTTCATGATTTCCATTTATTAACAGCTGAGTAATACTCCCTTGTGTAAATATATCACATTTGCTTTCTCTGTTCATCTGTTGAGGAATGCCGAGGTTATTTCCAATTTCTGCCTATTATGAATAGAGCCACAATGAACATGGTTGTACAAGTATCTCAGGTAGAATAAAGCATCCTTCCTCCATGCCTAGGGTATATGCCCAAGAGGTACAGATGGATTTTGAGGTAAATTAATTCCCTTCTCCCTAAGGAACCACCACACTGAGTTCCATAGTAGCTATACAAGTTTGTACCTCCACCAGCAATGGATGGGTGTCTTCTTTACTCTACATCTTCAATAGCACGAGCTGCTTGCGTTTCCCTGACGATCAGGAATGTTGAACACTTAAGTGCTTCTCAGCCATTGACTTTCCTCTTTTGAGAATTCTTTGTTTAGGTGTGTACCCCCATTTTTAATTGGGTTATTTTTTTCTTGATATCTAGATTTTTGGGGAGAATCCTTACGTATTTTGGATTTTAGTCCAGAATCTGATGTGTAGTTGATAAAAATCTTTGTCCATTCTGTAGGCTACTGCTTTTGTTGAATGATGGCATTCTTTGCTGTTCAGAGCTTTTCAGTTTCATGAATTCCCATTTCCTAATTTTTGTTGATCTTAGCATCTATGCTAATGGTATTCAGTTCAGAAAGTCTTTTCCTGTGCCACTGATTTCAAGGCTATTCCCCACTTTGTTTTCTAGTGGGTTCGGTGTATTTGGTTTTATGTTGTGGTCTTTGAAGCATCTGGAGTTGAGTTTGTGCAGTGATGAGTAGTATGGCTCTATTTGGGTTCTTCTACATCCAGTTTAACCAGTACCATTTGTTGATGATGCTATCTTTTTTCCACTATAAATTTGTGGCTTCTTTATCAAAAATCAGGTGTCTACTGGCATGTGGATTTGTGTCTTGGTCTTTAATTCAATTCTATTGATCAGCATGCCTATTTTCTGTGTCAATACCATGCTGTTTTCATTACCATAGCGCTGTAGTACAATTTGAGGTAGTAGATGCTGCTACTTCTGTAGTTCTTTTATTATTCAGGAAAGTTTTAGCTATCGTGCGTTTTTTATGTTTCCATATGAAGGAGAAAATTGTCCTTTCAAGAACTGTGAATAATTGTTGTGGAATTTTGATGAGGACTCGTTGAATACGTAGATTGCCTGTGGTAGGATGGCCATTTTTACTTTGTTAATCCTACTAATCAGTGATCATGGGAAATCTTTCCATCTTCTGATATTTTCTTCAGTTTTTTTCTTCAATGTCTTAAAGTTTTTATCATACAAGTCTTTCACTTGCTTTGTTAGAGCTACCCCCAAGATATATTACATTATTTGAGGTTTGTGGTGGTTTGAATATGCTTGGCCCATAGGAAGTGGCACTATTAGGAGGTGTGACCTTGTTGGAGAGGAAGTGTGTCACTGTGTAGGCGGGCTTTAAGGGTTCCTAGTGCTCAAGCTCCACCCACTGTGAAAGACAGTCTTCTGGTTGCCTTCAGATCAAGATGTAGAACTCTTCAGTTCTGTCGTCCATAATGTCTGCCCCCATGCTGCCACGCTTCCCACCATGATGATAACGAATTGAAACTTTGAGACTGTAAGTGAGCTCCAATTAAATATTTTCCTATATAAGAGTTGCCTTGGTCATGGAGTTTCAACACAGCGATAAAACTCCGACAGAAGTTGGTACTAAGAGTAGGGTATTGCTATGATTGGCCTGACCATGCTTTTGTTTGGAGGAATGTGGATTTAGGAACTTTGAAAAACAGTGGAATGCCTTAAGTGGGGCTTAATGGGCCATCCTAGTAGAAATATAAAAGACTGTGAGGGTGATTTTAACTGTGGAAGCCTGGCTCAAGAGGTTTCCGAGGGGAAAGTTTCCAGTATGTTGTCTAAGATCATTCTTGTGATATTTTGGAAAAAAAACAAACAAACAAACAAACAAACTGCCTTTTGCCCTTATCCAAAGAGTCTGCCTGGGGCTAAGGTAAAGAAATTTAGATTAATTACATTGACAAAGGAAGTCTCAAAAAAAAAAAAAAAAAAAAAAAAAAGCTTAGTTTAAACTTTGTTCAATGTTTTGCTTTGATGAGCAGCATTTTGATCAAACATAACAAGCTTAGAAAGAAAAAATACAAAATGTATGGTTCAAAGATTAAAGGGGCACCAGGAAGTGGAATGGAGTTAAATCCTGTGTTCAAGGATATTAAATGGAATTAAGAGAGTAGTGACTTGAGGTAAGATCCCACCCAGCTAAACGTATTGTTTATGTGTTTGAGTTGAATGAGGGTAGTTATATCATGTTAGGCATTATAACCTGGTTACTGTTTTCATTTGGACAATAGTATTACTAAAAGGTATTACTATGTGTCAAATTTACAAGAGATGGATCTTGATGGCTATTCTCAGTTATAAACTTGACTATATCTGGAATGAACTACAATCCAGAACTTATAAACATCTGGCACAAAGATAAAAAAAAAAAAAAAAAAAAAAAAACCGGGGGGGGGGGGCTTAGGATCAGCTGTGGCTGTATATGCCTTTAATCCCAGCACTCAGAAGACAGAGGCATGCAGATCTCTGAGTTCAAGGTCCAAGACAGGTAAGTTTAGGCAGTGAAGGAGTTTGAAAACAGAAAGCTGGTTATGATATAATAGAATAAGGAGGTCATAGTCCAACCCCAGCAAGCAGTAGAACTTGGCAGCTTCAACCATGTGGCTCTGGCTTTAAAGTAAAAAGTATAAGGGGTTACTGAGACAATTGATGATGGTTAGCTAGAGCTAAGAAATTAGCAGTGATTAAAAAGAGACCAGCATCACTGAGATGGAAATCTTCTGGGAAGTGTTTTTTGAGAGCACAAAGAATCTGTGCTCTCAGAAATAGGCATAGATATCTCTTCCAGAGATAGGCATAGTTCTGGCAGTCGGGCTTGATAATATGTAAGAATCGCCCAGGTAGTTCTGCTTTTGAAGACATGAAGAGGTTATGGAGAACAGCTGAGGCTTGGCATTATGAGAGGCCAGGGAACAGCCACTGGTGAAGGTGTAACTAAGTTGTAGCTGATAGCCCAAGACTGAAGGTGTCATCCAAAGAAGTTGAGGCTTGGTATCATGAAGAGAGTCTATGAAAGGCTATTAGTTAAGCCTAGTTGCAGCTGAAGACCCTAATGTTTTGGAGATGCCAGTACCATGGGATGATCACTAAGAACAACAGTGGCAGTGGAGTGGACTCAACCAAAGCCTAGAGTGCTACAGAGGGCAGACCTGGAGAAGTGACGCCAGCCCTTTGAAGGAGCCCAGAGGATCATGTGCAGATTCCAGACATTGGAACAAGAAGCTGTAAAGTTAAAGTTGCCTTGGAGATCCCAAGATGTTAGAGATGCCAGAGCCTTGGGATACCTGCCAAGGAAAGCTGCTAACAGAGAGTGGAACCAGCCCAAAAGAAAAAAGGTTGTTGCAGTCAACAAAGATAAAAGGAGTTGGAGATCTAAAGAGTGCTTTGACATCAAACATGGAGATTCAGGGTTTGGAGTTTGCCCAGCTGATTTTCTGTCTTGCTTTGGTCCAGTATTTCCTCACTATGATGTTTTGGAATGGTAATACATATCCTGTGATGTTGAAAGTATGTGGTCTGATTTTTTTTATTTTTATTTTATAGGGGATTACAGCTAACAAATTGCATGAATCTCAGAAGATTTGGGGGGATTTTAGAACTTCTTAATAATTTTTAAAAACTTGGGATTTTTTTTAAATTGTTGACACTGTGATAGACCATGAGGACTTTTGAAGTTAGACTAAATGCATTTTTGCATTATGCTATGGCTAAGTATGACTACCATAGACTCATATATTTGAATAAGACTATGGGGGCCAGGGTGTGGAATGTGTGGTTTGAATATGCTTGGCCCCATGGAAAGTGGCACTATTAGGAGGTGTTGCTTTGTCAGAATAGGTGTTGCCTTGTTGGAGGAAGTGTGTCATTGTGTAGGCAGGCTTAAAGGTCCCCTAGTGTTCAAGCTCCACCCAGTGTGGAAAAGTCTCCTTCTGCCTGCCTTCAAATCAAGATGTAGAACTCTCAGCTCTGTCATCCAGCATGTCTGCCTGCATGCTGCCACGCTTCCCACCATGATGATAATGGACTGAACCTCTGGAACTGTAAGCCAGCCCCAATTAGATGTTTTCCTTTATAAAAGTTGCCTTGGTCATGGTGTCTCTTCAAAGCAATAAAATCCTAATTAAAACAAGACTATTGTGTAAGGTGTCATTTCCTTGGTTTCTTTCTTAGTCCATTCATTGTTTGTATATAGGAAGCTACTGATTTTTGTGAGTTAATTTTTGTATCCAACTAATTTGCTGAAAGTATATGCCAACTGTAGAAGTTTTCTGAAGGAATTTTCAGAGTCATTTATGTATATTATTCTATTATTTGTAAATAAAGATACTTTTACCCTGAGGTGTTAGCTATCCTTGATGTTAAGGTGTGTTTCTTGAATGCAGCAAAAGGATGAATCCTGTTTTTTAATTCAATCTGTGACTCTTTGTCTTTCTTTTGGGTAATTGAGACCATTGATGTTGAGAGATATCAATGAACAGTGTTTGTTAACTTCTGTTATTTTGTTGTCATAGGGTGTGTGTGTGTGTGTGTGTGTGTGTGTGTGTTTCGCCCCTCTTCTTATTTGCTCGTCTGGGATTGTTTATTTATTCCTGGTGTTTTGTTAGGTGTAGTTAACCTCCTTAGGCTAGAGTCTTCCATCTTTCTTGTGCCTTCTTCAGGACTAGATTTGCAAATAAATGTGATAGTTTGAATGAAAATGGCTCCCATAGGCTCACAGGGCATGGCACTATTGGGAGTTGTGATCTTGTCGAGGAAGTGTATAATCTGGGGTGGTTTTGAGGTTTTAGAAGCCCAAGTAAGGCCCAGTGTCACTTTCTCTTGCTACTACCTGTGGATCCAGATGTAAAATTTTTGGCTCCTTCTCCAGGACCGTGTCTGCTTGTGTGCCGCTATGCTTCTCACCAAGATGATAACAGACTAAACCTCTAAACTATAAACCATTGCCAATAAAATGCTTTCCTTTATAACAGTTGTTATGGTCATGGCATCTCTTCACAGCACTAGAAACCCTAACTAAGCTGTTGCTTAAATTAAGCTTAATAGATTAAGTTTAAATTAATCCTTATAGATTAAGCTATTGTTTTAATTTGCCCTTATTATAGTATGTTTTATTCTCTCCATCTACTGTAATTAAACGTTTTGCTGAGTATAGTAGTCTAGACTACTGGCATCTATGATCTCTTAGAATCTGCAGAACATCTGTCCAAGTCCTTCTGGCTTTTAGAGTCTCCATTTAGAAGTCGGGCGTAATTATAATAGGTCTGACTTTAAGTGGTCTTTACTTGGTCTTTTACTAGTTTTACTTGGTCTTTTTTTTTTTTTTTTTTTTTGTAGCTTTTAGTATTTTTTTCTTTGTTCTGTATGTTTACTGTTTTAATTATTATGTACCAAAGGGACTTTCTTTTCTGGTCCAGTCTAGTTAGTATATGCTTCTTGTACCTTTTAAGGCATCTCCTTCTTTAGGAGAATTTGCTATAGGATTTTGTTGAAAATATTCTCTGTGCCTTTTATCTGGGTTTCTTCTTCTTCCTCTATTCCTATTAATCACATACTTGATCTTTTCAGAGTGTTCCAGATTTCCTGGATGGTTTGTGCCAGGATAGTTTAGATTCGATGTTTTGTTTGACTGGGATATCCACTTCTATCATGTCTTCAATGCCTTAGATTCTCTCTTCCACCTCATGTATTCTGTTGGTAAGGCTTGCTTCTGTGTTTCTATTTGAGTTCCTAAATTTTCCATTTCCATTTATCCCTCATTTTCTTTATTGGTTCTAGTTCCAGTTTGGGATCTTGAACTATTTATTCATTTTCTTCACTATTTTTTTGCATTTTCATAGGTTTCTTTAAGGAATTTTTTTCATTTTCTCTTTAGGGACCTCTGTCATATTCATTAAGGCCATTTTAAGGTCTTATGCTTCAGCTATGTTGCAATGTTCATGGCCTACAGCTGTAGAATTGCTGGATTCTGGTAAAAACATATTGTCCTCTCTGTTTATTGTGTCTTTATGATGGTATCTAGGCAATTGGGTTTGGGGAGATTATAATTTTAGGTGCTGATGTGTGGTCTTGTCTTTGTTGGGTGGGTGTTTAGTTCCTTGGTTTTTGTTTCCTCTCTGGTTCTTAGAATGTAGTAGCTGGGTGTTGCCTAGTAGATAATTCTTCTGGGATCCTGATAGGTGTGGCCACAAGGGCTTCAGGTAAGATGTGTTTTTAGGTATTGGGAATTGACACTTAGGAATGGAGTTGGGCTACAGGGTATGAAGGGGTCCACAGAGAGCAGTGTTTTCCATCAAAATCTTCTTAGTCTCCTTGGAACAGGGGCAGAGAATATGGGAGGCTACAACAGGTAGTCTGTTACAGAGCTGGAGATGGGGCCTGGGGGAATTGATTTGAAGAAGGGAATGGAGAGTAAAGATCTGAAGCTGCTTTGCTGGCCTACTTGCTTCTCTGTGAGGCTTGGCTGGTGGGTTCCCAGAGAGTGTCTATTGGAGTTGGGGGTTCAGAAAAAGCAATGAGTTGAAAGAAAGGTTGAAAGAGAAGACCTGCTTGGTCTGCTGGAGATGGGGGAAGAAGGGGGAAAAGAGGCCACAGCAAGTGTTCTGCTACAGAGATGGGTGTGAGTCTGGGGGATCAGATTTGGAGGAGAGGGGGGAGAGGGGAAGATCTTCGGTTAACCTACTTGCTTCCCTGGCCAGAATGGTCTTTGGGGTTTCATGGAAAGCCTACTGGAGTTGGGGGCTGTGATAAAGTAGTGAATGGAGGAAAGGAAGCTTTGAGGGAAATGTCTACATGATCTGTTGGAGGTCATGAGGTCATAAGGTCATGAGGTCATGAGGTCAGAGAGACACTGGAGGCTACAGCAGGTGCTCTGCTATGGAGGTGGTAATGAGACTAGGAGGTTGAATTTGAAACAGCAGAGGGAGAAGTGACAATCTGCCCCAAATCAACTTCTAATTGGTCAATGACATGATATAGGACCTGAAACTGCATAGGAAAAAGCAGGGAAAATATTTAAGGAGATATGTTATAGGCAAAGACTTTCTGACAAGACTCAGGTCAGTTGAGAAGTAAAGCCAACAACTGAGAAATGGGACTTCATGAGCTTAAACCAAACTTCTGTACAGCAAAATGAACAACAGTTCTTCAAATTAAGAGATGGCCTACAGAGTGGTAGAAAAATCTGTGTTAGTTGACTATCTGACAAACCATTAATATCTGGAATATATAAATAACTCAACAAACTAAATGAGAAATTAACAGAAAATGAAGTGAACAAACAGTTCAAAAAGACAAAATGCAAGTGGCTATTAAAAATCTAAAAAAAAAAAAAAAAAAAAAAAAAAAGTTCAACTTTGCTAGCCACTAGAGAAATGCAATTCAAAACGCTGAGACCCCGTCGCACCGCAGTCAGAACGACAGTCATCAGAAAAGCAAACAACAAATATTGGCAAGGATTTAAACAAAAAGAAGCCCTTATACACTGCTGATGTGATGATAGATCTACCATATGACCCCGCCACAGTCTCCCTGCATATTTACCCAGTGGACATCAAGTCAACACATCACAGAGAGACTTGCCCCTCAGTGCTTACTGCAGCACTATTAATAACAGCTACTTTGTGGAACCAGCCCCGGTGTCCAACAATGGAGGAGTACACGAAGACAATGTGGCGCTTACACACATTGGAGTGTCATTCACATGAAGAAGGAAGCTATGCCATTTGCATGGAAATAAACCCATAGTAAGTAAATGTAAGCTGGTCTCTGAAAGACAAATACATGTTTCTTCTCATTTGTGGTTCCTAGATTTTATAGAAAAACATAGACTCGTGTGTTGATATGTGACATGAAAGCAGAAATCGAGCTGTTTGGGGCACTAATGGGGGAGGGTCAGCAAAGACACAGCAGGGCAACATGGGAGCATGTGCTCGATGGACAAGCTTGTAGGAACAATGTTTTGCAATTAAATAAATTAAAACTTGCTGTTTGAGCTACTGGCATGAGTTTCAGTTTTTCAAAGGTTAAGTAAATGTTAGCTTTGGATTGGAACAGAATTTCCTAGGATTTCTGAAATGGCCCTATCCTGCCTTTCTGTCATTTTGTGCTATGTATTTACATGAAGAAGCCTTCTCAGAACCTGCAATTATAATAGCAGAATATCGGTCAACTCTGAAAAACACTGAAGACGCTATATATCTGCAGCATCAAATATTCTGGCAAGAATTAATTCTTTATGTAAAGTAAAGAAGAGAGCTGGAGAGATGACTCAGCTTTAGGAGCATTGTCTGCTCTTCTGAAGGACCTGGGTTCAAATCCCACCACCTGCACTGTGCCTCACAGCTGTCTGTAACTCCAGTCCTAGAGATCTGAGTCCCTCTTTATGCCTCTACAGGCATTGCCTACACTTGATAAATAGACATGTAAATAGGAAAAACACCCAGACAGACATATAAAATAAAATAATTTAAAAATTTTAAAGAACTATAAACAGCTATCTCACTAGTTTTCAAGTTTCCTTTTGTCTTTGATAAATGATAAAAATTATATGTATGCCAAAGAGTCATTCTAAAATAAGTTATGTCATGACTTACTGTCAGTAAATGCTTTATTAGTACATCTGTTTTACATACTCGTATATCTGGGGTGAAAAGAAGTTGCAAGAAGCCCTGGCCTAACCAGCACCCGTGACTTTTGTTCCCAAAAAGATAATGCATTCAACTCTTGTCAAACTTCCTAATCGAATTCTCCCAGAGACTAGAGCAGAATGATGAGTGACCCATGAACACTCCGGGAGAGCATCAACCCCCTGCCAGCAACAACAACAAAGTGTCTTCAATGTATGTTTAACACCAGAAATTCTACCATATAATAGCCAGGTGTGGTGACAAACCTGTAATTCCAGCATTTCAGAGTCAGAGACAGGAGAATTACAAGTCCAAGGTTACAGCATGAGCCATATAGCAAGGGCTTGTTCTCTCTCTCTCTCTCTCTCTCTCTCTCTCTCTCTCTCTCTCTCTCTCTGTGTGTGTGTGTGTGTGTGTGTGTGAGAGAGAGAGAGAGAGAGAGAGAGAGAGAGAGAGAGAGAGAGAGAGAGGGAGGGAGGTGGGGAAAGGAAGAAGAGGAAGAGAGAGACAGAGATAGGAGAGAGACAGACAGAGAAGAGAGGGAGACAGAGAGAGCAGACACAGGGCAGGGGAGAAAAATAGCTCAGTCAGTAAAGTTCTTGACACCCGAATTTCAGGACCAAGCCCAGCATAGTGATCTAGACCTGTAACCCCAGCATTGAGGAGACAGAGGCAGGTAGATCCCCAGGGTCCATGTGCCAGCCATGCTAGCTCACCTACACCGAATGCTATCAGATGACTGTTTTCATGTAGAAAACTTTAAATTGCCATCAGCTGTATTTGAGCACTGGCATCTGCTGTAACAGAGTGAGCTCAAACCTCAATGGTGCAATACTTCAGAAGCTGCCATTAACATAAGGTCCATGTGAGTGTGGCTGGTCTGTTGGGCAGCCTGGACACCTGCCATGTGACCTTTAGGACCACTACGTGTTTTCCACTCAATCGGCAGATGGGGAAACAATTGCTTCTTAATTCTTGGACCCAGAACTGACAGCATTCTTCCTACATTCCATGAGCAAGAATGTGTCACATGGCCCCACTGGTGTGTGTGGGTAGCTGGAAAGTACAGTCCCTGACCACCCACATGGCTCCACTTAAACATATGGGTGACTGAATCTCTTCGTCATCACTTGTTTCAGTGTCTCCGGACCCCCAAGTTTGTGGAATTTATTAATCTTTCAGAGCTTTACCCCACATCTCCCCTCATCCTGCATGTCCGTGTTCCCCAGAAGGGCACCCACCCCACTTCAGAAGCAGAGATTCAATCATGCTTCAGCGCACCGTGTTTTTTATTTGTGGACTCACTGAAAACCACTTTTAATACATTTCCCTTTTACTTCCTCGTCTCTCTACCATCTTCTTTCTTGCCCTCAATCCAGTTAGGTACCATCAGGATTCCAAAAGTGGGCCCAAAGCCATGCAATATTGTCAGGAAATGGCTGGCTGGCCGTCCACCAAGAGGCCTTCCAAAGTGGCATTATCTTAATGAATTTTTCACGGTTCACGGTCTGGCCAGGAGACTTACAGATCCAAAAATTCAATCTTGTTAGTGTTCCAGGATTTGTCTGACTTAGAAAGGCTGTCTTATGTAAACTAAACTGGCAAAAACCCCAAATTCACCAAAATGTCGATAGCTCTATTGACAAGAGGTACACAACTGCCAAGAAGATCAAACACCCAATTATTCTATTGAGGCTTCTTTTTTTCTCCCTGAAGAAATTATGCTAAGAGGGTGAAATTATAATCTCAAAGCTCCCTGGTGAGTTTGGAGTCCAAGCATGGGCTGTTTAGTTAGATGATTTGAAAGCTTAATAGCATCAGGCACCTGGAGGCTGATGAAGCTTCTGCCTCTGGAACGCTCATCCAGCTTGGAGGGACAGGGTTGAGTCTTAACTGTGCTTATCAACATCCTTCTCTGATTGACATATTCTTTTGGAGACTCAACCATCAGTACCATCAACAGAGTTCCTACCAGATCTATACTCTGCCCGACATGGAAATTGAGGTCTCTAAGGTGCTTTTGCATGTGTTTAGCCTTGTCCGTTGTGCTAATCATATAGTCTACATTGTAGATACTGATTATAGGGGAGGACAAAGAAGCCACTCCTGCCTCAGCCTGTTCCACTGGTGTCACCAAGAATGAAATAAAGAGTTTATGTGGCAATCTTGATAGAAGCAGTTGAACGTTTGTAGGTCTCACTGAGGGAGGGAGACTGTCTTTGTCTGGAACCAAGGCAGACCTATAAGATGCCAGCAATCCTCCCATTCAAGGTCAGAACCAAGAGCTGCTGGCAGCAAGTGCATACTGAAGGATGAATCCCAGTCAAAGCCAAGAAGGATTGCCAAACTCTGAGACAGGCTCTGGTTTCAGTAAGAACTAGAGAGTGGATTAAGGAAAGGTCACTAGCAACGATGCAAGAAGCAGGCTTGAAGACCCAAATGATTTCCATAGGCAATGTTAGAAGATGGCAGAGACAGGGATGGAGCATGGAAAGCTAGGAGGAAAGCAGTCATATCAGATGGCCCTCATCCAGCCAGACACAACCAACCAACAATGAAGTGTCGCAATTAGAAAAACTTGACTTCCCAAACTCCCTTTGCCCTTCTGAGCCTTGGTGATGTCATCTGTTGAATGAAAACTTTGACATCAGTGCCACCCTGGGTCATCTTGTGATGCTCTTCTGACTGCCATGACAAGACACTGCATACAAACACGTGAAGAACAACAGTTCTGTGGTCCTTTACCATCACAGTCATTCGTGTCCAACACTAAAATAATCAGCCTATTGGAAAGGGTTTAGTGACTTGTTAAAAAGTTTTGCACATAAAAGATATGCACATACATATTTAATACTGAGCAACACAGCCCAGCCAACAGCTTCCAGACAAAGAAACCGGTTGCCTAGCAACATGTCAACAGCTTCTCAGTGTCCTCTTCCCTTGCCACAAGAGTAACCAGTATCCTAACTTCAAACAAGGTGACAGACTAGTTTTGTCTGCTTTAGGACTTGAGTCACACAGGAGTTATTGCACGTAGCTAGGTGTGGTCAATTTCTTATTGTCTTACAGTCCTACACTGTGTGAATATTATTGAATGTATATTATTGGTGGACATTTGAATTAATCTCTACTTGGGTATTATGAAGAATATTGCTATGTAAATTCTTATACATGTGTCTGAGTACACATCTATAAACATTATTATTGCCCATTGTTGCATAGCTGTTCTCCATAATACTGAAAATAACACCTCTTTGTTATCGTACCTTACTGTGGGTCAGCAGTCCAAATACATGTGAGCTGAGTCTGCTGTGATGGATGGGTTTTTGCTTTTTCTCCATCCCCCACCCCAGGAGTTAAAGAGTTCAATTTATGTGGCCAGGCATAGTGACACATGCTTTCATTTGCAGCACTCAGGAGGCAGAGGCAGGCGGATCTCTTTGTGTTTGAGGCCATCCTGGTCTACAAAGTGAGCTCCAGGACAGCCAGAGCTGTTATACAGAAAAAAATTCAATTTATTTACCAATTTTAGTTTTAACTCTAAGAACATATGTAGAGGGGAAAATACAACTGTAGAGATGGGAAAATACCTAAACTATGCTTATGCTGTTTCTACTGTTCTCCTTCTTACATACAACATTACATTTGTTTTTTGAGAATTTCACACATGCATACCATGCACTTGATCATATCTACTTGCTCCTCATATTCCCTCTCCTATGCCCCCCAACACATGACCCTCCTAACTTGACCTCCACCTCTTTCTTCATACACTGAGCCCAATCGATGTTAGCAGTATGCATGCGGGTAAGGGCCATCAGCTGGACCATGGACAACAACACATCAGTGGCTACACTGTCCCCTTATGAGTTCCTCCAGAATCCAAGTTGGAATTCTGGCTGGCTTGATCTTGTACAGGTCTTGTGCAGGTGAGCACAGCTACTGTGAGTTCAAGTATGTGCAGCACTTCACATCACTCTTCTCCATCCCCTGGCTCTTACAGCAGTTCACCCTCTTCCATGATGTTCCCTGATCGTTGGGGACAGGAAGGTACCTGATCAAGTCAAGCATTCATACTTACTTATTCTCAGCTCTTTGACAAGTTAAGAGTCAATGTCTTTCATAAGACAGGATTAGGTACTAGCTAGGGCTGGAAGGCTCAACTCTAGGGGGAAGATTTACTTGACATTGAATTAGCATGATTCCTTTTGGAGATGGATAGACTAAGTCCTCAGGTCCTGGATGTTGCTCAGAGGTACCCACTTCCCTGCCTTGTGAGTGCCAGCATCAAAGCCTAAACACCCTGGAGCTACACAATCTGCTAGCAAAGTTAGTTTTATGTAGCATAGTTGGGCAAGTGGTGGTGCATCCCAGGTGCTATATTCCATTAGTTAGAATTGGATCACCTCACAATGAATATTACATGGGGCAACAATCCCAGGGACAGAGATGACTGGCATCACCTTACTCTGGCTGGGACTGTAACTGAGAATGGAGCTGCCCAGCTGTGGACTTTGCTTCAGTTCCGAAAAGCCACTAGATTTCTAACATGGTGATACCAGTTGATATCTGCACCAGCATCTGCTCCACATCTGGAACTGGGCTTGACATAGGTTTCCTTCTGGCATGAGCTATCAAGTTGTACCTGACAGGAGGGAAAATGGGCCCCTGACTGAAGTACCCTGTCTCACACTACTCATGCCTTTCTCCATCTCCCCTCAGCAGGGCTGGTCCTTGTAATACAAAGTCAAAAAAAAAAGGTCAACTCAAGTGGCACCATTGATGCTGGTTACCATGGAGTGTGAGATACTGGAGACAAACGCCATCTGCACACTCATCCAACGCCCCTGATAGTTAGTCACTATTTATCCACCCAGGGAAGACGTACTGAAGTGGATCCTGAGTGGGTTCTGACCTGCAACTCAGCCCTAAGGTGATGTTGGTGGCCAGTGGCTCAAGGGCTCTGCCAGTGACCTCCTTTCACAGCAAGGTCATGGTGGCCCTCATTGATTGTTTAGTGATGACCCTCCGGGCATCTGTCCCACACAAGTCCCACCCCCAACTTTCTTGATCTCAAATGGAACACCTACATCAGATGTGAAAGGATTGGGGGAGATGCATGGATAGGGTGTATTGGGGGCATTTTCATGAGTTTCATTAATATTCCTATCCATTTATGTCAAGCAGGGTAGACTCCTGAAAGCCACTCAGTGGTGGCAATGACAGCCATGGAGGTGGAGGTGGTAACGTGAGTTCCCAGGATGTGAAAAAGTTCTGAAAATGTTTTCGGAGAAGTTCTTAAGGGGTGATTGATTTGAGTAGGTTCTGCGTAAGACTCCTTCGGACACCTGTGAAATGTTGAAGCTAATTGGGGCTTCTGCTGCTGATTGTTAAGGAGTCTGGGGGTTGCCGTTTCTCCTCCACTGAATCCCGACTCCTCTGCTGCACCCTCTTTCATGGGGGGGTTGTGAGTGTATCGGATGTAAAGGGTATTAAATGGAAGCGTGCTTTTGTGTGGAAGTCATTACTGTGAACACCTGTTCACTGTTGAGTTTAATTGGACTACAGCTGGTGCTGATTGTGTGTGGAGGGGGGGCTGCTCCTCTCAGTGAGGCGCACACTGTCAGTGGTAACAGTGGGGAAGTCAACGATGGGACGTGAAGTTCAGCTCACACGCGGTACAGGCAAGTCTGTGCCCTGTGTGGTTAGTTGCCTCTGAGGAGCACCGTGGTGAATGTAGACAGAAGAGGAGGAAAAGAAAAAAAAAATAAGGTGTCACGCTTTGCTCTGCTTTATTTGCTAAGCTCGGCTCTGTACAAAGATTAAGTCGGGGGAAATATGGAGACGATGACAGACACACACGCATAATTATTTACAAAAAGAACAAAGAAATGGTAGGTTTGCCTAGGGTAATTCTTCAGCAATATTAACTGTTCTCCTATTTCCAGAGGTGATAAGAGTGGACCAGACATAAGGAAAACAGCAATAACACAGCTCAGCTAATGGTAAATTAATATTACATTCTCGATTGAAGCGTAGGAAAAAAGAATACATCTGTAGCCTTTAATAATGAGTGTTTTTAAAAAGCTCAAATTGTTGACTTTAAAAGAACAATGCTGACGTGCTTATTTCGTTTAGATGTAATTCACATTACTTATTCATTTAATATCAAAGTGCGCTGAGACAATGGAGCACTGAATCCACTTTACAAAGGCTCTTGCTCTCCATGAATATTAATATAATTAGCTTCTAGAATTATGAGGATGACCCAAGTGTCCCAGACATGGCAGTAACTCTGAAAAGCCACAAGTGGCCACGCCAGTGCTTCTGGCTCTCGGCTTTTGACACTGACTTCAGTGTTTTCAACTGAGTGTACAGGTAACAAGAACAGGGGTGTGGCCCATCTTCGGTAGAGATGGACACACCTGCTCCTTAGGATGATGAGTCAGATAAATCATTTTACCTAAGCACTGTGCCAACGCTGAGTGTGTATCCCAAAGATAGAGTGTATGCCTACCATGCACAAGGCCCTTTGATGCCCGGTGTGTGGGGGAGGGGGAGAAAAAGAAGACACTATCCAAGGACTCCATCTTCTGCTGCTTTGGTATCTTCATGTTCTCATTATCTATGGGATATAAAAGCCACTTGACCATTTGTGCTTGCTAATCCTGAGGCCCATGTTTTATGCACCTCAGTCCAGGAAAGACCCCAAGGCTAGGACTTTCCCTAAAGCCAATGACAGGCTTGATATTAATAATAATAATAATAATAATAAATAAATAAAAATCACCCTTTTCTGGTTTGAGCTCAATAGTTTCTCCACACAGTGACACCCTTGGTCCTTGGAGAGGCAGCCATCCTGAACTGCATGTGGACCCCTCCGAGCTCCAGTCCAGCTTGCTTGTGTCTAGCTGTGCGGTCCTGGGTGAAGTCACTCCACCCCTGTGGATAGAAGCAGATGAAAAAAAGGAAATTTGCAAAATGCTTTGTCAACTGCGAAGAGCCTTACAAATATAGAGACGCTTATGACTCAAGGGGCGCTTTTTCAGTCAGACTGAAAACAGATTTTTCTGCGTGAGAAACTGTGTTGCTGTGAGAGGCGACAGTGGGAGCTCGAAGGGTGGGAAGCATTCGCCCTCCCCTCCATTCTCTTTTGATTCCTTGTGATTAAGCGTTCAGTTTAAAACAGACACCAAATGTAGCTTTGCTGTTGATCATTAGATGCCCCTCCCAAGTGGTTTCTATTCCCGCTCCTTAACCAAATTTTACCATTGTGTTCTCTGAGAAAACACATCTATGCACACATACGTGCACACACACACACACACACACATACACAGGCACACCCTCTGTTTTGCAGCACAGATGGCAAGCAGTTTGAGTTCATATAAATGAGGTCAGAGGTACTTCCTCCTGCACTGGCATGGTCTTTACAGAGCTAAGTTATTCCCCTTCCAGTACCCCCAGTAGGTGGAAAGCATAATATGCCCCTTGAGTCGATGGAAGAAGAAAATCGAAGCCCTTGGGAATTGAGCTTTAGGACCGAGGTCTGAGGACTTTGCCTCTGTGTTCACCTCACGGCCGATTTGCTATCTGAAGACTGTGGCTATCCTGGGTCAGCCATTTTGCTCTTAAATGGCCAAGCACCATGGAATCAGGCTAAAAGAAAAAACAAAGACTGATGTTTATTTTCCTGAATTAAGAAAGGGAACCATACACGGTAAATCTCCAAGCTGGAACTTAGACTGGGCTGCATATGGTGACTTGGGCCTGAACGAGAAGAATTGCTATCCTGACTGCCTCCCCGAATCAATTCAGAAACTTGGCTTGCTGGGAGCCACACAAGAGGGGACATTAGTTTCTATGGGAGTGATGTAGCAACACACTTGCCTTCTTTGGGTTCAATGTGCAAGGCTATGCCACACCTCTACCTCCCCCAAAAAAAGTCCAAATACAGGATAAAAAAGAAAATGCTGAGCCCACCAAGAGCCCAGGATCCCACAGAGTGGCAGCAATCTCAAGTGTGTGCATCTGACCAATTGAAGAGCCTAGGGAAGAGATGCAGGATGTGCATGATTAAAGCCCTGAGTCCCTGGGTGATTCAGCGTCTGATGACACAAGATAAACACACCTTAGTTAGGACCCCTGGTTGTCGCATAGCTGGCAGAATTCCTGGGGCTACTCATCTGACACTTGTGGAGGCTTGTATCAGAAGCCACTGTCCAGAAGCCACTGCTGGCAATCAGCCCTGCCCATCTGCTCTCGACATATTCAAGCCACTCCCACAAATCTGGACCAGTTCCCCTTCATGGGGCCGGTGGTGGGGGGTGGAGCAGAGCATCTAGACAGACAGGGCCGTGTATCTTGATGAGCAGGCTTCCTCAGACAGTGCCATCCCTGTCTCCTGTAATGGCTTGTGTGGCCTGGTTGCATGGCAGGAAGAGACTGGGTGGGCGTGTGTGCCTCACACGCAGCTCCCTCCCTGAGCAAAGCCACATGTTGCCATTCTCCAGGGCTGCTTGACTTCACTCAACTAATTTGGAACAGTGCTCTTGACACCAGAGTAAGTTTTTATCCTGCTCTGTGGCCTAGGGATCAGCAAAATCTGGCCCACCCATTTGGTTGTTATCTGCAGCCTACCCTGGACTTGGTTTTGTTTGTGTCCTAGAGATGGTACCATTCTGGCAGGAAAGTTTTCATGGCTCTGGCAATTCCAGTGCCTGAGAAAAGTCGTCAAGACAGGTCCCTATGTACTATTCTGACTCCTGCTGAGAGGAAGAAAACTTGGAATAACCATTGCCTAATGGTGGTCTGATCACATAGTACATTCCAAACTCTTACTGAAAGTACATATTCCTGAGCATCTGGTGATTCTGGTCCAGGAAACTGGACTGAGTCCCTGGAATTTACATTTTTATTAAGTGCCCTCCTCAAGTGAACCAGGAACCTTATTTGGAGAAACTACGTGGAAATCTGGGTGTGCCATAAGACGAGGCTCAGGGCCCATCAGGTCTGCTGAGTCAGTATTTCTTCAGGTTGCCTGTTGACACTAAGAGTCCAGGAAACATCTTATCTCAATAAATAAAATCCGGTGATAACAAGAGAGATTCTCCGGTTTGCTGAGGGCACTATTAGATGCATCTCTCTGGGGAAAAAAGAAATCTAATGACTAGTGAAATGGAGCAACAGAGTTCAGACCTTTAGCATGGTAATTCCAATCAGGAAGAATATACACTATAATCATGATAGGAAAAAATGCATTGTTTCATTACAAAGACAACTTAGATAAGAGAGAACTGGGGGCCCCACAGAAAACATGAGATAGGAGGAGAGCTGGGATACCTGGGATGAGTGCTCTCTGGGCACCGAAATGTGTGTATCATCCAGGAGAACATAGCTGAACCCCATCTGCTCCCACAGAGCACGAGGGTACATGGGCTAAGACTGAGCTTGCCCGCTGAAGGCTTTGGGTGGTTAGTGGTTAACATTCAGTTGGTTCTTTTTATGTGCAAAACAGCTCACATTCATAGAAACTAAATAAAAACAAATGAGACCGCTGCCGCGTGGCTGGCCTGGAGCTCCTGGTAAATATCTCAGGAAAATGACGGGGAGAGGCAGAAAGCTGGGCTAGGAGCAAAACCATCTGAGACGAGCATTAGCCTTGACAGACAGAGGAAATCACTCACAGATCCCTGAGTAAGTTCTTCTCCAGTTTCCTCCTTTATGCTCCCCTAGGCAGCTCTGGGAAGCTGTATCCCCAACCTCCTTTCCACTCTGGATGCCCTCCATCACCCAGGGTCTCCTTGGCCTAATCCCAGGATAACAACACAAGTCCTCCTGCACCCAAGGCAGCTCAGCCTCTGTAAGAATGGCCCCTCCCAAGAAGGCACTGTGCAGGAGTACGTGCTGCATATAAGGGTGTGCTCTGATCTGCCCAGGCCAAGCCCTCTTTGTCTCTGGTGGTCCTCACTCCTCCTATTTTCCTTTTATAAGCTCTAAAGGACACTGCTGCAGGCATTTCTTCCTCAGGGGTCTCCGGACAACAGAGTGGCATCACTAGGGCAAACTATCGGTAGCTGCCTTATAAATGACACCAGGGGAGGGTTGGCAAGAACGGTGCATACAGGGAGTGAATCAGGAAGAGCAGAGAAAGTGGTTTCTAAAAGGCCATGCAGCCGCTTCCCTCCAAACAGCATTAGCAGTAGCACAGCTCCCAAAGCTCAGGAAAGGCAGCCAAGGCAACAGCATATTGAAGCACTATGGCTTTAGCGGCTGGTGGCTTCAAAAACAAAAACAAAATGTAGCAACGTCCCTACACCCGTGTCTGCTAACAGCTCTAAGATTGTCCACCTGGGAGATATGTACCAGGCTTTCTCTTTTAGAACGAGAAAAGCATTTAATATTTTAGCATTGCTTTCCAGGTCTCCCAAAGGATGTCCTTCTGCCATCCCTGGAGCCAGACAGTGAGGCGGTCCTGGACATTAGATATGGGGATGGGATAGATGGTGACTGAAACAGCAACTAGAAAGACAAAGTCCTCAACTTTAACCCTACACCTGTAGGGCACATTCAGGAAACATGCAGACTCTAGACGCTCTGTGATACGGGGGATTGTCCAAAATGACAAAATGTAGCCCAGCCTTTAAATGTCCAATGCCAGAGAATCCTATTTTAAATTGTTCATAATTTATTCAAGCCTAGATCCTCATGTGGATTTACATGTAAATACCATGGTTGCGTGGTTTTCATAGTCAGAGTATTCTGGAAAGACACTTAGTCTATAAACCTTTCTCTTTTTTTATTAAAGTGAAAATTTATGTGACATAAGTTTGTTACTTAAGGGCTACAACTAAGTGGCGTAGATACACATCCACGCTGGTGTGCCACACAAAGCCATGTAGTCTCTGGGCCATTCCAGTTACCCCAAAAGAGAGCCTTGGACCAGCTATGCAGTCACTTCCTACTGTCCCAGCCCCCAGACACTGCCAATATTTCTTTCTCTTTGGCTTTACCTATTTGGGATGCTTCCCTCCTTTAAGTGAAAATAATCAAGATTGTGACCTTTTGAGTCCAGCGCTTGAGGATATCGAGCATTATAAATGATATAAAGCAGGGCACTGAGTCTGATAAGAGTTGAGAATCACTCCAGGTACTGAGCTGTGCATCAGCCATGTGCATCGGTGGGAATGAGATGACATGCACACAGAAGAGCAGGCCAGGGCAGGGTGTTTGTATGGTTCTGAGAAAGCACTGCAGCCTCTATTCCTAGAGTTCAAAGGGCAAGGGTGTGAGGACCTCAAAACTGTTCAGTGCAAGATCACAGGTGATAGCATTCGAGGTGACAGATCTAGACAGTCCAGAAAGGGGCATGTGTAGTTTCTGTTCAGATGAGGAAATGTTCTCGAGTACCTCCTCCCAGAAGTGTATCTTCCACTGAATCCTCAATAATAATCTCCCCCAGTGGCAGAGAAGGGAGGAGGGAGAAGGCCATTGCAAATAATAAAGCAGCAGAGTATTTTGAGAGGGTTCAGCCTCCTTAGACTTCACTTGCAGTAGTAAATTAGAAACGAGGAAAGATGGAGCTGTCTGTAAAACAGTTGATGAAAACAGTACTTAAAATAGCATCCTACCCACAAAATTCATGATAGCGGCTGCCTCTGGGGTGTGGGAGAGAACAACTCCATCAAAAAAATAATTCACTTTCCCTGTAATGTTTTATTTCTTTCATTTAAAAAATTCCACAAAACAGATTAGCACATTGATATGTAAATGCTAGGAAACTGTGGCTATAGATATTGATTTTATAGTCTCTGTAAATTTCTGTAACTTTTTTTAATTAAAT
Source organism: Arvicanthis niloticus (assembly GCF_011762505.2). Classification (NCBI taxonomy): domain Eukaryota; kingdom Metazoa; phylum Chordata; class Mammalia; order Rodentia; family Muridae; genus Arvicanthis; species Arvicanthis niloticus. The sequence goes on along the minus strand of NC_047660.1, from coordinate 119,958,386 downwards.
ATGTGGCGAGGAGCAGGGCTGGAGAGATGGCTCAGTGGTTAAAAGCACTGGCTGCTCTTCCAAGAGATCTGCATTTGATTCCCATCACCCACATGTTGGCTCCCAATCTTCTGTGATTCCAGCTCCAGAGTGTCCAATGCCTTCTTCTGGCCCCAACACGGACCAAGCAGGCATGAGATGCACAGACATACATGCAAGCAAAACACCCACACACATAAAGTTTTTTAATATCAAAAAGTAAAAAAAAAAAAAAAAAAAAAAAAACTAAATATGTCTGTAGGATCTTCAAGTAATGTAGAAAGCAGAAATTGAGTATTCTTGTAACTTTTTATTTTTAAGCCAAATGTGACCCATCCCACCCAAAATTATAGGACTCACAATAAAGACACAACATGGAAGCAGGATGCTGCAGAGGGGAGAGGAAGGGAAGAAAGGGGAGGGGAGGACCTGGTCAGAGCATTTTCCTGTGACTTCTTCCTGAGTTTGGAGAAAAGTCCCAGCATAGATGACAGGCATTAATACCAGAGCCACACGTAAGGTAATTGTAGTTTATTGTTTTATGTCCATAGTTTCATAGGCATTTAAATTAGAGCCTTAAATTCTCTGCCTGCATTGGTTCCTCCATTTGAGTTAATCTTTTATGCTCTCTGAATGGCATTCAGAGCTAAGAGTGACTCCAAGCGCAGGTCATCAGAGGCCAAGTGGGACCCAGCTAAGAGTCGATGCCTACGAGAGCTGAGTAGTAAGACACCTGCACTAGATTAAAGGTGACCACAGAAATATTTGCTTCTTTCCCCATCAAAGTGATGAAGTGCATTTTCCATTCCCTGAGCCTGAGCTGGCTGTGATCTGAATTATATTGTTTAACCAAGAGCTTTCAGAAGCACTTCCAAGAAGAAGCCAGAGAGACTTGCAGCTTCCACTGTGAAGAAGGCTCCACCTCAAAGCCAGTACCTTAGAAAGACAACCAGCGCACTGGGGCTCCAGCCATTACAACTTGGACACCAGAACAGAAATGAAGAAAGAAGCCGTGTTGTACACTTCAACCCTAGCAGAGGTAGACATGACATTAAACAAGAAAAAAACAAACAAAAAAACAACTGAGAAACCCAAGTGTCAGATTCACAGCCTCAGATACATGGACCCAACTGAACTGTCCCTCCATGCCCAACCAAGAGAGCCAACCCTGTAATTGCAGGACAGAAATAAGCCATTCCCAATGAGCCCCGCCCAGATTCCCAACCCACATAATCCTGAGCATAAGAATGTTCAACACCACCAGGTTTAGTACTCAGACACCCCTTCCTTGCCTTCCAGTACCTGAGATCAGATGGCTCCCAGGAGCTAAAAAGATGACTCCCAGGTTAAGAGTAGTTGCTGCTCTTCAGGTGGAGCCAGATTTGGTGTCCAGCACTCAGTGGTGGCTCCTAACCATCATAACTCCAGTTCTAAGGGATCTGGCCTCCTTTTTTGACCTCCAAGGCACAAGGCATGGATACTGTGCACATACATACATGCAGAGAAGACTCTCCTACACATAAAATTAAATACAATAAATAAATCTTTTTAAATGTTTTTGATTACTGTTGGGGTGGAGAAATAATTTGTCAGTTAAGATTACTTGCTTCTGCGCTTACGGAAAACCCAGCGTTAGTACCCAGCACCACATAACTGTAATTACAGATACTACAAGGTATACCTTTTTTTTTTTTTTTTAATCTTCCACTAAAACTAGAAACTGTCCTGTTGACCCTTGGCCTCAGCACCTAGTGGAGTGGCAAGCTGGCTGATTCATCCTCATCTCTTCTTGTCAATGTCTTGTTAACTGCTCTTCTATGTTGATGTCAAGAAGCAGGAGAATGGAGAAAAGATGAGCGAGAGTCCACAGCAGCTAAATTCACCCTACAAATACTCTCTCAGTTCCAGAAACCCACTAGGTAGGTTCCTCTTACATCTCACTGGCCAAGACTGGGTTGGTTAAACCCCAAACCTGCATAAATGTACTCACCCAGAAGGGAGATGTTTTTAAGTAGGCACACTGTAATCCTGAACAAGATAGCAAAATAGAGCTACTGTGTAAAGGAGGAAGGGTAGACTGGCACCGGACCACCGTGACGCCTGGCGCTAACTAAAATGAAAAGCCTGGGCCTGTTTTCATCATTGAGAAAGAAACAAGGACCTAAAAATATGTGTCTGGACATGTTTACCCACAAGTCAAGATAAGACTTCATTTCATTTATGTAAGATTCTACTGAGAAATGCATATTCGGCTGGCCCTTGGAAGTACCCAGTTACTGTAAGGGTGGCCTTTTTTTTTTTTTTTTTTTTTTTTAAATAAATCACTCTGCTGTCAGGAATTGAGCACAGCCCCTCATCCTTCGGGCTCCTTCATGAAGCACCAGACCACATCCCTTTCCTTTTATTTGCCTGTGTTGTGTTGCAAATTAAGTTTTAAAAGACATTGTTTTTCTCCAAAAGAAAATTTAAAGACTAGAGCAGCCCACATCTACCACCCAGGATAACGAACTATAGATGCTGTCATCCCGAGAGGCCTTAATGACAGTGTTCGATGTGTGTGTGGACAGCTGAAGCTTCCTTCAAAGTTGTCCCTGTGAATGGGCTTCAAGATGTTTTGACTATTATCTGTTACAAAGAAACGCTCTATTAATTGCATATTGTCATAGCTCTTAGTCCAATGTAACTGTTAGCCCAACAAAGCATTCTTTGCTTGGGAGAAGAAGATGGGAACACAGCCTAATTTTTTTCCCATTGGATAAGTGCTTTCTTTACGTCCCACTCAGTTCCATTCCTAAAGGTTTTTTTGCAGAAAATCAAGTGGAGGGCAAGTCTGTTCTCCATGCATGACATCAGCTCTCCTCCAGGCAGGAGTGAGGGCGGAGCTCTGACACACCAACACCCTGAAATAACCAATGTGGCACCTCTCCACAAAGCTTATGGGGGACAGTAGGGACCCGGAAGTCAGCCACATCTGAGACAGTGGCAATGACTGCTTCCAGGCTTCTCTCCTTGACTCTTCTCTGCTACCTGTGTAATCTGAGGCTGGAGGTGTGATTTAGAAAAAGGCTGAAGAAAAGTGAGTAATATGATCAGAGAGAAAAAAAAAAGAACAAGGAGTCATAGTCACAGCATTTCTTTGGAGGGTTATTAACTATTATTAAACTCCAGAAAGAAAGCAGTGGTGTGATTAGTATGCTATGTTTAAGAATTTTACTCCAGCTGGGTGTGATGGTGCACACCTTTAATCTCAGCACTCAGGAGACAGAGGCAGGCAGATCTTGTGACTTCAAAGCTAGCCTGGTCTACAGAGTGAGTTCCAGGACAGCCAGGGGTATACAGAGAAACCCTGTCTTTAAAAAAAAAAAAAAAAAAAAAAAAAATGAAAAGAAGAGAAAAGGAAAAAAAGAATTTTACTGCATCTTGGATAAATGCAAAGCACCAAACCCACTTTAACCCTGGTTTCATTCTCTACACTCCAAGGATTGATCATTTTAGAGTAAAGATCAATCATGCCCTCCTCTTCCATTTCCAAAGTCTTCCGTTGCCTACAAGATAAAGCCCAGGACTATCCCCCTGGTCTACAGATTCTTCACAACAGTCCCAACTTTTCTGCCCACTCTATCCCCTGCTACTGCCCTCCACTTCACCCTCTTGCAGCTGCACTTGATCCACAGTGGGCACGCACTGCTACCCACAGGGTGTTGGAGTTGTTCAGTATACTTCACGTCTTCACGCCTGCCTTACAATGCTCCATCTTTCTCAAGTACCTTTTCTTCCTTCTTAACTAATACACTCTTGTTCATTCTCCAGATTATATGTATTTCCTCTGACAGAATGAATGCATCCTGCATTTGGGCTCCATGCCCTTTGCTCCTACCTCAGATGTAGCCCTGATCACACTGTACCAACCACATGTTTATGTCTACTCTGCAGTTGTAAGTGATACTCTGCAGAAATAGTCTCTTATTGGCTGCAATAGTTCTGGTAACCAGTCCAGGTAGAAGAAAAATAGATAGTTGGGCATGGTAACACATTTTTATAATCCTAGTCCTTAGGATGCTGAGGCAAGAGGATTTGGAGTCTGAATCCAAACTGAGCTATACAGTAAAACCCTATCTCCTGAGAAAGACACACACACACACACACACACACACACACACACACACACGAGAGGGGGGAGAGGTGGAGTAAAGTAAAGTATGTTGGAGGACGGGAAAGAGTAGATAGACAAATTGAAATATAGAAGTAAAGATGGATAGATGGATAGATAGAAGATGATAGATAGATAATATATAATAACTATGATAGATGATAGATAATAGATAGATAAATAATAACTATGATAGATGATAGATAATAGATAGATAAATAATAACTATGATAGATAGATAGATAGATAGATAGATAGATAGATAGATAGATAGATAGCACTTCATAGTTACTTGGAATATTAAAGAAAACTCTCAAGTCTATGAGCAGAAAGAAGTCTGTAACAAAGAATCAGTGATCTGAGACTCTGTTGATCCCAGTCCTAGAAGCTTCACAGGTCTCGGTGTCCCTATTTAATAAATAAAGAAGGCATTTTCTGCTCTAATGATCTGAGTCAGTGATAATCTAAGCCGTTGACACCCAGTAGAACTTTCTGCAGAAATGCAAATGTTCCATATCAGCATCACGTTTCTATGTCCTCTCTGCGGTTGTAAGTGATGGTCTTCACAGCAGGCTTTTCACAGAAATTACTGGCTGCTGTAGTCCTAGGAATAAGAAAGGTAGAAGACAAATGAAGAGCCAGGCATGGCAGCAAACTTGTTCTATCCAGTAAGGTTAGTATTAGTCATGTGTCAACTATTATGTACCTGACTAGTCAGCTGAGAAGCTGGATTTGCAATTCCATTTAACAATAATTAATCTTACTTGCTATTTAAGTAGCCATACGTGGCTGGTAGCTACTCCATTGAATAGTGCAGATGTAAATCATCTTGTGCTAACTCTATATTGCTTCACACTTACCAGGCAGGGCTGGACTCCTTCTTGACCAGGTGATAAAGGTGACATCAGGTTGTATGTCTTTATCAATAACACATAACTCCTCCACTGACTTTGGCCCACTAGCCTACAATCGCCAACCTGGTCTTAATTCCCACAGAAGGATGAGAATCAGCCTGGAGATGTTCAGTCAAGAGAACAAAGTCTACTGATGCATCGTAAAGTATGACCTGAATCATCTTCAGTTCTTGGAGTCTTTATCTTCCAAGTTACCAGCTTGTTAGGACAAGATGGCCTTTTGATCACCATACAGTTCTTTTAACATCCAAAATCATAGCCAGTACTTATCAAGCCCTCATTTAAATTGGCTTCATTAATTTGCCAGAATTGCCAATGGAGAGGAGAATTCTAATTTCAGTCTTGTACGCTCATGACCAACAACCTCACTCCAAAGCAGCTCTCTACCCATCCACGGTGCTTAATCATGAAACTTCAATATTCCACATGGACAAGTCTTACATACTTTTTAATGTTTACAGCTAAACATTTGACTATTTACTCAAGACCTAGCATATTGAACACATAACATAATATCACTTTCCTTTTTTTAAAAAAAGTCAGCATTTAGCAGCAAACATAAATACACAACCTGTTCCAATCCTAGAAGCCACTGACTCCAATATATATACACATACATACATACATGCATGCATGCATGCATAAGCATGTCTTCATTCTTCATTTAGAATGGTTTAAGAATAAGTGGGTTTTGTGGTGGACATTGGATTGCACAACTCAGAACCCCTTTAGTGAAGATCTTGTTTGAAGTGCCATTGACTAGTCTTTATCCAGTTACTAGACAATTCAGGAATATGGTGACCTTGTCCCTACATCCCAGTTTTGTATAATCCTGGAAAGTCACCTTAACTCCAAGAGTTCAGGTGATGCTCACCTTCCGTCTACATCCCAGCTCATGTTCCTCCTCTGTGCATCCTTCTCTGCCCACCCAAGGGGTTTCCTTAGTAGAGATCCTACCTACTGAACTGAACACTGAACACTGTCTCAGAGCCAGCTTCCCAAGGAACCCAACTGTAGGTTGTCAGAGAAAATATGAGAAGTTAATGGAATTTCAGAGCTGTGACTCTTTCCTCTGGCTAGCGATGAGTCCATAGGACCCACTGTTGAACTCAGTCCCTGGCAAAATATGGCCAACTAGCTGCTAGTAAGATTCTGGGATGCATCCTAGATGTGTTCAGTGGCCCCATGAATCAACATTGGATAAATATGGCTGCAATAGGAATTATAAAGTGTGAAATAGCTACTGGCTACTTAGTTTCACTGATACTCTTGGTAGGACGGGACATAGAAAAGACTAAGAAGATTAAATCCACCTAAAAGCTAGTGGAAGCCTGCTGGCCTCTCAATAGCATATAGAGAGTCCTTCATCTCCTGCACTGGAAGAAAACTATAAAACTCAAAGAAAACTGAAGACTGAGGACAAGATGCTGCTACCAGGGTAGCTGAGCCCAAAGTTTAAACTCCTAAATAAGAAATGTCTGCCTTACTAAGGTCAGAGATAAGCTTAGAGAAAAATAAGACTCTGACCCAAGAGCTAGGAATAGGATTCATCTCCTCCACACCAAACTTTCTGAGCCTACAGAAAAGACACCCCCTTCCCTATGAGGAAATAACATTCTACCTCTGACTGAGAACTCTGAGAGTTCTCTTATAAGGCCCCAAGTGTCCCATTCAAGATTCCCACACACACACACCTCCCTTCCTGGTGAATGAATTATCCTTTAACTAAGGTTAGTTAAGTTTTAATACAATCCAGGCTAGGATAGGCTACATCTGCCAGGAGAGAAAATGAAGCTGTATAGCTAAGACTTTCCAGGATGTAGCCAGCAAGCACCAGCAGAAGCAGCAGGGCTTAAACGGAATTGTATTTTGAAGGTGTTTGATTAGTAGGCTGGAGTAATATGCTGGAGAAAGAAGAGTGTCAATTTGGGAATCTTCTCCCAGGATTAAAAATGTGACACCATGACAGGAACCCTAGGTGGTGTCAGCTCACACCTATGGTTCCTAAAAGAATGGAAGAGGTAATGTGCATGCTAATCAAGATGGAAATGCCAGCACCCCCATGGCTGGCGGTGGAGCAAGAGATTAAAATATCCAGAAAGTAGAGGCTTGGAAGATGGTGAAGAGAATAGAAGTGTTTGCCATCCAAGCATGAGAATATGAATTTTAATCCCCAGCACCCACATAAAATGCCATCATGACTAAATACCCACACCCTCTGTAAGAAGCAGAGACAAGAGGACCACTCAGACTTTCTGGCCACTAACCTAGCTCCAGTTCCGTGGGAGATCCCATCTCAGGGGAACGAGGTAGAAAATGAGAGATCGGGGCACATGAGTTCTCCTCTGGCCTCTGTGTACTCATACCTGCATGCTTATATCCATATATACATGCATATACCACCTACTCACACACACAATAAAAAAAAAATTAGAAACACAGAGATACTACAATAGACATATAAAATGTAACCAGAAAAAAAAATCTAAAAGATGACTGGATCCTCAAATGTGCTGGTGCCACCCAAGAATGGATGGCAGCTCTCCTAGACCGAGTCTGACAAAAAGAATCACTGCAGATCCACCTTCCCCATGTGATGGTATGAGTGGAGTCCAAGACGACAGAGACACGTTGTCAACTCTGTCCCACCAGGAGCCAGGTGGCTTCTGTTGGTGTCAAGAACAGACAAGGAGGGCACAGCGATTTGACCTGCAAAGAGATAGCATAGCTGGCTCACAAAACTATGTAGGCAGGCAACAAGGTACCATTTACTTTGAACCAACCAAAGAAATCACAGGTAGAGGACAAGGATACCGAGACAAATGGTTCCAATATATCCCTTTTCCCTTTTTTATGGCCAAGACCCCACTGGCAAAGAAGAGGTCAAGTCTCCAGGAGAAAAGCTTCCTTAATACCACAATAAATACACACTTTTTAATTTTGGTTTGTTTGAAAGGACAAGGCCTTGTGTGTAATCCAGGCTGACTTCAGACTGGTAGTCTTCCAGCCTCTGTCTCAAATGGTAGTTACAGGTTTATGTGAACCACCAATCAATGGCCAACTAGCAGGTGTACTTCTGATTTCCCTCATTTTTTTCTCAGAAGGATCTTTGACCATTCTCTCCGACAACTGGAGGTAGGTAGGGGAGGATACCCACCAGTTTTAAGGTCTGGTGTAGGCATAGTTCACTTGGGCATAGATAAACCTTTAGAGTTTATTCCCTCCCTGCTATATTCTATGTGGACTGGTGGGTAATATCAGGCTTACAGTGGGTCCCATGACACTGACGATCCATCCAGTGGTCGTTCCCTCAGACCCTGAATATACAATAGGGACAGATAGAAGCACAAGCCTACATTGTATCTATGGTCTGGGAGGAAACTTCCACCTGCTATCTCTTAGAGATGATAATAATGAATAAAGTCACACTAAGAGTGGGGTACAACCAAGAAGGAGTCTCTCTTAAAGAGCTATAGTCACCTGTTGCTGGTAGCCTGACCACATAGGGTCACAGAAGGCTTGAAATGTTAGTGTCACCAAGAAACTGATTTTCTTTTGCTTAAAAATTTTTTCGAACGTACATGATTTGGGTTTTAGAAAGCTTTAAGTAGATTTGAAGCAACTTAATCATGTATGTCTACTATTGTAACTTTAAGTGTATGGAATCTAAATATAGATTAAGATGCTAACATCTAAATAGGAATTTACTATAAATATGAATACTTATTACCTCCCCCCAATTATAAAGTATGTCAATAATATTTTATACTACTATGCCTTGAAATACTTTAGTGGAAGTGAGTACAGTAGTGTGCATCTGTTTCCAGCTAATTGGGAGGCTGATGTCAGAAATCGTTTGAACTCAGGAGTTTGATCCTAAACCCTGGCTCCAGAAAAAGAAAATTTAAAGAAATATTTAACAGGTTGAATTAGATAAAACATACCACTAAAATTAATTTCTGTCTCTTCACTCTTTTACTATGGCTATTAAACACTTTTACTTAGGTATGCAGCTCACACTGTGTATACACTGTGGAAAGCCCACGACTAAAGGATGGGATACAGTGGTCCAGTCATGTCTATTTAATTCTTCGCCAGTTTGACCCCTGTAAAAACCAGACTGATCCCAAAGATTAACTATAGACTCCCACAGAGTCCATAGGTAGAGGCCCCACTACAGCCACCATGACGAATATGATTTCTTCCCTAGAGCAGATTACAAATTTCTTAGGCCCACGCTATGTGGGCCTTGATTTGACAGATGTGTTCTTCGAGAGGACCCAAGGCACTTTGCACTCACACAGCACAGGCAACTACAGTTTTGCTGCAGTGGACTCAAACTCCAGCTCATCCTCTCCACCTTCATGATTTTGCTAAACTCATCTCTCCCAGGCTTATGTTATTTCTCATATGTGAAATTAAATTAATTATATTAACTTCATAGGGTAGTATGAAGGCCGGCCTAAGCTAACATGTGTGAAGTGCCTACATTAAGCAGGTATTTCGTTAACTGTGGAAATATCTGCCTTCCCCTCAGTGGTTCACGACACAAATGTGACAGATAAGGCACAGAAAGCACTGGCACTATGGTGACCTTAACACTCCCTCCCACCTGTCTCAGGGTGTCTGACTTAGCTGGTGTGCTCAAGGCTTGGGTAATAGAATCACCTTGGAAAGTTCTTTCAAGATGAATGATAAAGCCCCCAAAAGTCCAGAGATTCTGAATTTTTAAAGTTTTAATATTTACACTCAATTCGGTAATTGGAAATTTTTTTTCAATATTTTCAGCAGAACTGGTCTAGACTATTTTACAAGCTCTCACCCAGCTCAGGAGCTTCTGACAGATGATGGCTTCTAAGGGAGAATCAGTTTTCTGTAAGGGTGTGGCCTTACACTCCACACCCTCACTCCAAGGATTGCCCACACCCATGAGTATATGGGCAGCACAAACTGGACTTGGAGGGTAATTTAAAACATAAAAATCTTTAAAAGAGGACAGGAAGCCAGTGAGAGCAGGATGAAGGGGTGTGGATGTGGAAAAAGTTGGGGGGGCATATGGAGGTAAATTATAATAAAAATATTTTGTGTAGATATGTGAAATTCTCAAAGAACTAATAAAACATTATTTTAAACTTCCCTGAGGAAATTCTGACATCAGTCAGGTTTGAGAGAAACTGTTCCACTGGGCATCTTGTCCTGTGTACCATCCTCCCCTTCGGACACCTTTGTAAATTAAAACTGAACACCCATCAGCTCCAGATCATGAATAATGAGACTGTAGCTTCTGGTATGTTCTCTGAGATCCTTGATAGGAAAAAGGAGACTCCAGATATAATTAGGACCTTGTCCTAATTATCACAAGTTTAAAGTGGACATTAGAAGGAGACAGACTTCTCTCCCGTGTGTTCAGCCTCCTCCAGTCCTGGATTTATCACTCTGAGGGTGTCATGAGACCCGAGACCTGAGGATGGTTCGGAAGCATATTAATGTAGAGGTTAACCCAGTCAGCCCAGGTGTCCGCCGCCGGGGTGATGTCGTTCACTGTTAGCTCCGGCAAACCCAGAGTCAGCATACTTGTAACACATTTCAAGATTGGGTCAGGAGGCCAGGAGCTGATGATGGGTTTTCTATTTATTTATATATTTCTTTTGCTTAGTAGCAAATTTGAGATTTGTAGGGTTCTCAGGCAGCTGCTGTCAAATTGTCGGTTACAAAGACTGAGACCCAAGAGAGGGGTGGAAAGCAAATTCTGAGGGCAACATTCTGTCTGGTCATTTCTTACCCTTGCTTTATGCCTCCACCCATCTCCCATATCATGGGAAAATAATTCCCATGTCACATCAGGGCTGTGACAGAGGGGTGTTGGTCACTGGCCTGTTGATTGAGGTGCTAGCATAGGCCCGCCTGTGTGCCAGACAGCAAGTCAACTTTCTATTTCAGGCTAATTGTTCAGCTGAGTTGGTACTTCACATGGGCATGGCAAATGTTCCTGGGCCTGGTTGACAATCTATATTCTACCTCTTATGAACAAGTCTTCCTAGAAATGTCCCTGTGCAAGGCTCGAGAAGGACAGGGCCTTCAAAAACAGGGGCAAACCTCGTGCTGTTAGTTTATGGTAAGTTATGGTTTTACACACACACACACACACACACACACACACACACACACTGGGGGAAATGATCAAAATGTTATTTCCAACCTCCATCTTTACAATGAAAGCAGGAAAAAAAAAAAAACCAATTATCTCTAAAATTCAAAAGTATTAGCATTGAAAGGTCCTGAAGAAAAAAGTCCAACCCTTTATTCCCGGCTATTAAAGCTTTCCTCAGCTTTTTGTTCGTTCTTGATTGTGTCCTGTGATGGAAAACAAATTGGTGGTCAGGAGAGAAATGGACGGGCTCAGCAAAGTAGGCCGCCCTTTCCCTCCCCGTGATCTGTTAGACCTGCTGAGGGTCAGCACGGAACAACCAGGAATTGTGAGCACACACAGGTCGAGAAAGAGAGATTGCCTGGCAAGCACAAGTCCTGGTTTTGATTCGCATGCACACATGTGCACACACACACACACACACACACCTCTGTATATGCACATACACACACAGGGGGAGTGACAGAGAAACAGAGTGACAGAAACAGAGAGAGAGAGAGAGAGAGAGAGAGAGAGAGAGAGAGAGAGAGAGAAACAGAGACAGAGAGACAGAGAGACACACAGGGAGCAGCAGAAGAAAGAATTCACGCCTGCCACCCACCACCCTCTCCCCATTCCTAATGCAAAAAATTCCATCTTATCTTCTGCTGGCCCCAGGCTCTGGCTTATACCATCAGCTCCCTGGTTCTCAGATTTCAGACCCTTGATTCCATTTCACTACAGAGTCCCCAGCTTACAAAGGCAAAAGTCCTCCATAAATGTGTGAACCACATCTGCAGAGTAAACTTCCTAATTGTGTATGTGTTCCCTGTCCCTTCGGATAAATGTCCTTCAGAGTACTAGACACCAAGACATGGATAGGTGTCTCCGAGAGACTGGAGCCAGGATCAGCTCCAGCCTGGAGACCTTAGCTCAGTGACAGCAGATTCAGCTAGTTAACCAGACAGCCCAGCCCCAGAGCTAGCAGCACAAGGCTCTCCAGCAGCTTGGAACTCCATCCCAAAGACAGGCTGGCCAGGCTTTATTTTCTTTGCTTTGTCATTTCTTTTCTCTGTCTCTATATCTGTCTCTGTGTCTCTGTCTCTCTCTCTCTCTCTCTCTCTCTCTCTCTCTCTCTCTCTCTCTCTCTCATTTTTGATTCCCCTCTTCCCCCACATGCCTAGCAACCAAACTCTGCCAGTCCAATAGCACTGACACTTCTAAGGCTCCTAACATTATTAACACTCACCCAATGTGCTCCCATTAGGGCTCTAAACACACACACACACACAAATCTCTTAATCTGGCCCTTCTGTGGAAGAGCACATATTTTGTGTGACAACAGTACAAAGAGAAGACCCTTGGAAATAGATGGGGTTGGGCTAAAAAATCTAAACCTAACATGCAGCTGTGTTCCCTCTCTTAAACACTGTTTTTCTTATCTGCAAAACTGACTTCATACCTGTCTTTTTAAAGGTCAGTAACATTAGTATTGTGAAACATATCACTTTGTGCAACAAATAATATATGTCAATAATAATAATAAATAGGGGCTGGAGAGGTGGTGCCACTGCTGGCAGCACTCACTGCCTTGGCAGGGGACCCAGGTTCAGCATCCACATGGTTGCTCACAGCTAGCTGCAACTCCCCTTGTAAACCCCATGAGCACGGTGCACATGTATACACATAGGCAAAAACTCATACACATAAAAATAAAACTTAAATAACTTTTTGAATATATGAGCGACTGAAAGAAGAAAATGTGTATATAAAAACCAACTCATCACGTTAACAAATTAAATAAGAGAAACACATGATCGCCTACATAGAATGTTTTAACAAACTATCATTCGCAGAAAAAAAAATATAGAAACTGGGAAGAAAAGTGGATTTCTTTGATGGACAAAAACTGTACCGTAATAAACTATAGCAAACGCCACATTTAAAGTTAAAGTGACAATTACAATTCTACCATGTGTACTCAACATGGAATTTTAAGTCCCAGCCAGAGCAGTAAGGCAAGAAAAAAATAAATGTTTACTCAGTAAGAATTTGTTATTGAAGTTCAAAAAAGAATAAATTAAGCTGTCATCCATTATTGCTAGTTAATATAACTGTTGACCTAAAAACTCAACAGATTTTACACAAAGACAATTACTGTTGTGTGTATTACAATATTATTATTATTATTAAGATTATTTAAATTATTAGCAGGGTCATTGAAGACAAATCAAAATGTGAAAATTCTATTCCTAAATAATGAACAACAGACAGAAATTATTTAAGTCCTAAATGTTGCTCGGTGTAGCTCAGATTTGGGCTGTGTGCCAAAGGCTCGTGTGTTAGAGGCTTGCACCTCAGATTGGCATGATCAGAAGGTTCTGGAACCTTTAAGGGGGGAACCTGCTGAGGAGGGATGATGACCCACAAGTCTTTCCCCCTCGCTTTCAGTTTATAGCCACAAAACAAGGAACTTCTCCCTCAATCTTACTCCATGGCACACCGCCTTACTACAGGCCAGAGCTATGAGCCAGTGAAGTCTGGCCTGAGACGTCTAAACCTATGAGGATGGAATTTATTAAAAATACACTGTATACATGTAAAAAAACTCAAACAGCAGATTTTAAATAGCGTATATTTATAAGAGTGTAACTAAGAAAAGAATCAGTAAGACACACGCTGAGTATGAACACAGCAGCATTGTGAATTATTGACAGAAGTTCTGGGAAAGAAAGCTGCATCACCAACGTGCGGCTCACAGAAATGGGAGCAGACACTTTGAAGCCGTTGATGACAATCACTGGGGACTTTTTAATGATGTGCATAAGACATCTTCACAACCGAGTTTTCCTCCTGTGTATGTGCTATGCATACTCCTGCATGAGTCTGTGCGCGTGTGTCCGCGCGCGCATGCCTGCGACTGTACGTGCAGGCCCGAGGTTGACTTTGAGAGTCTTCCTCTCTCACTCGTCTTTTCACGGAGACTGTATTTCTCACTGGAAGCCAGAGCTCACCTAGGCCTGCTTGCCCCAAGCAATCCCTGTCTCTGCCTCCAGCGCTGGAATTACAGGGGAGTCACAGCTAGTTGTCTGCCATTTTCCTGGGTTCTTGGGAGCGGCACTTTGCGCCTCACGCATGCGTGGCAAGCACTTTCACCACTGAGCCATCTCCCAGCCCTATCACGTATTTTAAAGTTTGTAAGACTGGTTTTTAGAACACAGGGAACCTTTTTTAAACTTGAAAGGTCTATTCAACCTGTGTCTGTAGGCCACATGCGCCCCGGTGAGTAGTCCAACCCATGTGTAAATGAAAACATCCTTGTCAATATAAAAAGGATGGACATGAAAAGATATGGCAGATTCATCATCCCTGACCAACAGGAACGATAAATGAAATCATTTCTTGGTTAATGTTAGCTGTGTGTGTGTGTGTGTGTGTGTGTGTTTGGGTTTTTTTGTTTTTTGGTTTTTTTGAGACAGGGTTTCTCTGTGTGTCTCTGTCCTGGAACTCACTCTGTAGACCAGGCTGGCCTCGAACTCAGAAATCCGCCTGCCTCTGCCTCCCAAGTGCTGGGATTAAAGGCGTGCACCACCACTGCCCGGGCTACCTTTGTATATTTTAAAACCTGAGCATTAAAAGGACTGATGCCATTTTGCACAGCTTTCAGAGAAGATCCGGAATAGGAAGCCCTCACCAAGCACAGTGTGGGCAGCCCAGCGGTGGATTCACAGCCATGGCATCACAGCCCACCTCACTATTTCTGCTGACATCCCAAGCCATCCACAGAGTACAGAAAGAGGCACTCTGGGGATGTTTATATAACCACTCATGAACCTGCCTATAAAAAGGTTTTTTTTTTCAAATGTGATTTGTACTTTACCAGGAACAGCAAAAGAGAAAAACATTATTTTTAGAAACAGAATTTTAAAAAAAAAATAAAAAAGGATGTTGAGGGGAGTGGGGAGTGGTGAAAAAAAAAACCAAAGATATCTCTATTTTTGTGCCCCTGTGTTTCTCTGGTACCACCTACAGATTTACCAAACGAGGCAGTCTTTTTTTTTTTTTTTTTTTTTTTTTAAATCTTAGACAATGTTACCAATGAGACAAAGGTGATTTGTTTGGAAGGGCAGTCCAAATGTGAAGACACAGGGCCTCCATGCTGAGAGGAAGCCTGCTGCCTTCAACCAGGGAGAGACCATCAACCCGAAGCCTTTTGTTATGCAAAGACTTTGATTTAAGAATATTTTGCTGTGATTTTCATTTGGAAGGGAATAAATTAAAGGTATCAGGGGAAGAGTTATAATTTATTTCCTTCTTGGTTGTCCTCTATGTTTTCCAAATTTTCTACAATGAATATGGATAACTTCTCTTACCGCGATATTTTTTAAGAGAGGCGTGAGGTGACAGATCCAGCCAGCTCCTTGGCATCCTTCAAGTGTCCTGAGGAGATGTCCACTGCCCCCTGAAGTTGTTTGAAAGACTTAAACTGAGAAAAGAGGTGTTCATTTCAATGGAGTAAAGCTCAAAATGTCTAGTCTTGGCAAGCAGATACAGGAAGACTGGCTTCTGGGTTTTGTTTGTTTTGTTTGTTTGTTTGTTTGTTTGTTTGTTTTCCTGTGGAACACATGTCTGACAATAGCTCCTTGGGCTGATCCTTGAGGGTGAGCTTTTTTATTTAAGCATCCACTTCCTCTTCTAACTCCTGACCCACAGACAACCCTCGTGAATTGAATCTGTTTTCATGAACTTCTAGGGCACCAAGTGACAAGTGGGCACCAGCTCCTGCCCGTGAGGTGGGCAGTGGCCACTCCTGCTTATCACAGGGTGTCACTCTGTAAAACTGTTCTTCTATTGCTCCTAGAATTGCCTCTTGGTTTGGGCCCCCTGATTCCTGAGTCTGATTTCTCCCTTTTTCAGAACCTGAAAGGGATTAAAATCCTAGGAACACCTTGGATCTTAGTATCCTTATGGAAGGACCTCAAAGCCAGACACACTACCCAGGCCCATTTGAATGGTCTTCTGAGTTACAACTCAACCAGTCCAGAGAACAGGATTTGGAGCTGATGGTTTAGGCATCAAAGCCCGCCACACCCCTTTTCCTCTCAGGACCAAGCTTTCACTCTCACCAGCCTCAGGCTCCTCACTAGAAGTTCGGGGACCACAGAAAAAGAAAGGCACAGGCTCACAAGCTTGTCACACTGGAGCTGGTGCTTGGATATTATTTCAATGCTGTATTTCCCCACGCCCCCAACAGGGCAGATTTATTTACAACCTGAATAGCAATGCATCAAAATACCTTTTGATTATCAATTACTATCTCCATCATTTTTCTCAACTCCAATGACCCATTCAATAGATAGATAGATAATAGATAGATAGATAGATAGATAGATAGATAGATAGATAGATACAGACAGACAGACAGACAGACAGACAGACAGACAATAATTTAATCTTTGGCTTTTGAGTTTCTTTTCTTCTTTCTTTTTCTCTTTCTTCCTTCCTTCCTTCCTTCCTTCCTTCCTTCCTTCCTTCCTTCAAGGAAAACTAATAAAGAAGTCTAAAGAGTCCATGTTTGGTTGGTTTGGTTTCGGTACCAGAGTCAGATCCAGGTCCTTGTGAATGTTCTCCAAACGCTCTATCACTGAGCTGCATCTCCAGTCTGCTACCTTCACACTTTTAAAATGCCCCTGAGATCTTACAAAATATATAAATAAGTACATAGTGCCTTTTAAAATGATGACCAGTTAAGTGTGAGTTAACGAGAAGGGATGGTGGGGCTGTGGCTGAGTTGGTACAGTGCTTGTCTGACAAGCATGAATCCCCGGGTTGTATATCACATAAACTATGCATACATATAATCCCACTTCCAGCTCTGGAGGATAAGGACCAGACACTGAAGATCATCTTTGCTTACATAGGGTTCAAGGCAAGCCTGGGTGACATAAGACCCTGTCTCAAAACCAAACCAAAAAAAAAAAAAAAAAAAAAAAAAAAAGAGGGAGAAGGGAAATAAATGAAAGAAGTCCATCAGGAGGGGTTTGCCCTGGGACAGAGGCTGGGTAGTATAAAGATTGGGGGAGGAGGGCAGGGGACGGGGCTTCCAAGACACCCAAAGAAAATCAGTGTGTGCAATGGAGGGAGAGGTGTAGGGACAAGAGCATTGCTGATAGAATGAAGAAGGTGTGAAAGGGGAGAGAAATAAACCTCTCCTACCCAGGACCTCTGACCAGTCCCTTCTACCTCGGTCTCCTGCCTCTTCTCTGGGGAACTCAGCCAGGCCACAGGCACTTCGAGGGGGGACAGCGCCACCTTGTGGACTATTTGTTCCTGGTTCGGGAGCCCTCACGAAGCGCGTTGCTTTTTACTGCCTTGAACACACTTTTTTTAATCAAAAGATAAAAATACAGGGCATCTGAAGTGCTTTCGCTTTAAATTTTTGGGTCGAGATCAAACACGATTAAGGTAATGCCTGCAGATTTTCCTCACTGACACTATTCATCGGCAAGTATCTGACTGTTTCCAAATGCCCACCTTGGTGACCCTACCTCACACCCTTCAAAGGACAGCAGGGAAGCTGGCAGAAACCCTGGAGGTCAAGTGAAGCCAACCGAGTCGGCTTGAGTTCTGTGCTCATCCTTGTATGGAAGAGTTGAATCTGCAGGATTCTTGAAGTGGTTGGTGGTAGGAGGGATGAAGGGAGTAAGTTCCCCTTTGACTTCTGGTATGGCTAAGAAAAGTCCTGGAAGTTTCCTTTGATAAATATCATTATTCACAAAGACCTCTACATAAGAATGTACTTTGTGACTTAACTTATAACCCTGCAATCCTGCCAACAGCCTAACGAGCCAATGGGAGAACTGGACAAATCAAGAACAATGCCAACAACTGGTGGAGTGATATGCAGCCACTAAAAATAGCACTGCTCCCAGAGATTCACTTTGAACCTATTTCCTAAAAGAATTATTGGTAAATATCATCAAAATACATTGCATACAATCCCAAAGAATCAATTAAAATCCTATATTTTAAAAATTACTGCATTTCTGGCTAAATACCGCTATTCAGTTTTTTTCTGCTTTATGTGTGTGTCATAATTTTCTACACTGAATATGTACTACTTCCTAAATTGGTGGGGAACGTATTTTGTAAGTTTCAATACCTGCCAGCTTTCCCTTCCATTCTTATCTGTGTCTCATACTTTTAGCAGGAACAAGAAACATAGGGTATTTAGATGTCAGATGAAAGAAAGAGACTCCTGAAATACATTAGTTCTGATGCCAGTTTCTGACCGAGGCTATCACCCACAAGTTCTGCCTGCAGAGGACAGGGCTAGGAGGCTAGTTTTGTTAGTTTATTTGGGGTTTGGTGTTCTTAGGGGGTGTTTTATTTCTCCTAGTGCTGAGATTGAACCGTGGGTATTAACACGTACTAGGCAAGCGCTCAACCAGTGAGCTATAACACCCAGCTATGAAGCCATTTTTGATGTCTATATATTAGGAGAGATGGGTCTGACGGTGCCCTGCGTTCATCGAGTCTGAGCTGGCCTGGCGTCAAGATCATGTGCTTACATTCTCATCCTTATATCCTCATGTGCAGTTTGGAGCAGGAGGCTTGACTTGCAACTTCTCCATCTGGAAAGTGGAAATGACCGTTATATCTCTCAAGGTGACTGAGAAATTAAATACAGCTAGGTTGTGCCACATGAAACTGCTCTTTTTTATGAATCAAAACAGGTGAACGCTGGCAAATTTAGAGTCATCCAATCAAGGCATGTAAAGTGCCAGTCAGCTCAGTCATGTGCCCTCAAAGAAATTTTATCCCCTGTTTACAGATCACAGATTGTATGGGTAGAAAGTGAACAGGTACCAGGCTGCAAAGACAAGGGCCTGTACAAGTCTCAGACGAGGAAGGAAGAGCTGGCCCTCCGACAGTCACCAAAGATTGGCCAAAGTTACCCTCACCTCCTTTTAAAGTTCTGCCTTTTTCCACACCCACCTCACTCTCCTGACCTCATTAAATTTTCTTGCACAGTGAAACTTTTCCTCCAGTCAGAGCCCTATGAGTCCCACCTCCTGACTCCACAGAGCTGACAGGGACCCAGAACCCTCCAGCCAACATTTTCCTGGGGCACAGGTTTGCTGGCAGGTACTAAGGGGGCAGGCAGTCCATGCCTACACCAGGGGAGGTGATGTGATGTGAGCAGCCTGGTTGTGGTCCTCATCCTGGTCTTCATTAACTGTTAGTTCCACTGCACCAGACACTGACAGACCCAAGACTGAGGAATGGGGACCCTCTGTTGGGGGCAGGGACAGAGAGAACCAGCACTTGTCAGTCTGTCGGGACCTCTGCTGGCGAGTAAACCCAAATGGGGCATTTCCTTGAAACATTAGATTTTAAGTCAGCTTTCTTTTGAGTTAGAAACTCTGCCCCTGCCAGAGGAGAGCTTTGGGCTTGTTAGATGCACTGTTCAAACTGAGGTCTGTGTGGGAACGCTCGGCTGGCAGGTTGGGACTCACCAAGAAGGGAGACTGACAGGGGGGCCCTAAGGGGTGAGCAAATGATTCTACGGTAGCTCATGCTCTTACTGTTCAGGGTAGCTCTGTAAGTTAAATGTGTATAGCTGGTTTTTTTTTTTTTTTTTTTTTTTTTTTTTTTTGTGAACAGGAGGCTTAGAACAGCTAAAGGCCATACCAAAGTTCACACAACGTGTGAGAGAGGAAAGCCTATATATCCAATACGTCAAAATCCTGGTCCTCCTCCAAATTACAAGAAATCTGAAGGAGAAACATTCTAGAATAGTGATTCCTAACCTAGTGTATTAGAAACTCTAAGATAGAGCCAGGCTATAGATAGGAAGTTGCTCATTGAGATGGGACACCAAGCATGGTTCAAAAACTTGTTTGTTTATGTATGTATGTATGTATGTATGTATGTTTGTATGTGTGTGTATATATGTATGTATGTATATGTGTGTGTATGTATGTATGTGTGTGTGTGTATGTATGTATGTATGTATGTATGTATGTATGTAGTTTTGAGATCGGGTCTCTTTATGTAGGCCTGGCTATCCTATCACCGTATAGACCAGGCTGGCCTCAAACTCACAAAGATCCTAAGTTCTGGAATGAAAGAAGAAGAGTGCTACCATGCACAGCACCACAATCTTTGAAAAGGAGAAGAGGGTAGGGAATGAAGAGAAAGAAGAGGAAGAAGGAAGAGGAGGAGGAGGAAGAGGATGAAGAAGAGGAAGAGGAGGAGGAGGAAAGGGAACGATACAATCAGTGTGGTCTTGTGTAGTCATCCACTCATTCATCCATTCAACTGCTCTGCACCACTGCCTTCCACACACCAATACCATGTTATCGTGATTAGGGTACCATTCATCATATCATTTCTTGGTTGCTGTGACAACAAGAAATCCCAGAGTTTCAGTGGCTTTCAACAGCTTTCACTAGCATCTCCCTTGGATCACAAGAACACATGATAAGCTGACTGAAGCTGGCATCCACTCTCCTGTGTTTTCTCAGTCTGGGACAGACTGAAGGAGTGGCTCATGACTGGACATGCTACAGGAAGCCTTGCTAAACCAGGCAACTGAAGCTGAAGCCAGTGTCCCACCATGGCCACACATTAGAGGGTGGATGTCCCACTCCCTCTGCTGGAGCCACTGAAAGAGCAGGCATACATAAATCATCACCAAGCATATGCAAACCACCAGTCTGTAGATTTCTTTTCTATCAGTCAATATTAAAGGTAGAAGTCTGGGGTAGGGCCCTGAGAGTCTGAGAACTAGAGGGCCACTGCTGGGTGGGATACATCGAAAATCTGTTTCTCATTCTGATTACCCCCGACTGAGCTCCACCAGCATTTGCCGTATGAACCAAGGCCAAGGATGAGCTCTCCAAAAGGGAACTCAACATCCAAACATTGATCCTAAGTCAGACGGAAATTGCCCCCATTTGCATCGGCGCAGAGAGGTTCCCAACGAAGCCTTCCATTCCACTTGCCTCCATAAAGAGAGAGTGTGAACAGACTTACTTTGATCAACAGGGACAGAGTCTAACTGAACCGCAAGGAAACAGGAATTCATACATTCATAAAATACCTATATCATGAGTCCTCTGTGTGCACTGTGATATAGATGCTGAGACAAAAACAGAATCCCCATCTCAAAACACCTTCCAGCTGAGTTTGATGAGCAGTCCACGACGCTTCCTGGACTCAACCAGTTTCATATAGCAAGTCAGTGACCACAGAGGGACTCCAGCAGGCTGAGTTAGAGCCAAGTCACTTGCCTCTCCACTGTATGCCTCTCAGTGAGTTGTAACTCTTCAAGTTGCTCTCTCAGGCTCAGGATACCGGGCCCACTCCTCCCTAACAAAAGGAAAGTGTTAGAAAGTACCACATGTACCCAGAAAGCAGGTGTCAGCTGTCTGTGACCAGAGGCACCAAACAAAAGACTCCAGCAATTTTTTTTAATTATGTAAATGATGAAAGCTGCTTCTTGCTATTTTCTTTCCATCAGAACTCTTGGAGCATCGGCGGCTTTGATGAATGAGGCCATATCCAAAAATGGTATTGGTGTTACCCAATAAAGACACCACAGGGTTGTTCCGGACTCAATTTTGGCATCTTGCTCAATATTCAAGCTGAGATTTTTTTTTTTAATTTATTTTTCCCCTTGTATCTTATCGACCAGGTACAAAGGGATGTTGTTTAAATGAGAAAATCTCTTCCTTTGCTTACTGTTCTAAACTCAGTGGGTTCTCTTTGCAGCCAGGTGAGAAAAAGTTGCAATTTCAATGCAGAAAGCCCTTCTGAATGCCTGCGGCCTGGGAGGTATAATGAACAAGGCTCAGTCTTGGATCACTTCCCAGATCCACAACGCAAGAACGCTGTGGTGTCTAAACAGAAGTCCCTGGCTTTCTTTCAGTCCCTAGTCTTATTAGGCTTGATGCTTCTTTATTATGTTTTGTTCTGCATCTCTAAATCCCCCTCCTCAAGCATAATGCTGCAAACATGGGGTCTGCGTGCCCAAGAGCATTGTCCCCGGGTCGCCATGGTAACTCAAGCACATCCACCAAGCACTTTCCTTGCTTGCGCTCTGAGCTTGCACCTTGCACACACCCAACCCATATTCCCCACCCCCCACCCTAGGGAGCTGGGGGGGGGGTGAGGGGAAGGGGGGTTCTGTTTACAAGCACAAGCCAGGAGAGCCAAAGGGGAAGTATGACTGTGTTTTATCGACTTTATTAAAATACCTTGAATACACGTTCAGTTTCTACTCATTATTGCTTCACCTGTGCCTGAGAGAGGAGCTGCCGGCGCTTGACGAACAGCCTGAGAGGCTGTTGGGTTTCCTCTTTGGTGCTGGTGGGTTACAGATGCCAATATGTGGTTTCCTAATGATAGGACTTTATATTTTATAGCATCTTTCATCAGGGAACCTCAAAGCCTTCCTCAATAGGTTCCATAGCCCCCCGAGAAGGAGGTGGGTAAGTGAAGTAGGTCCCCCACATAGCAAGCCCAAGGCAAGAAGGGGCCTCCGGCTAGCCGCCCAGACATAAACAGGACCCGGCACCACACACAGGGCATGGGAGCCCATGTCTGAGGGAGCTGATCCAGTGGTTTAATTATACCACAGTTGAGCCTATCATTTGCATTTTTAATTCTACTCATTAAACTGACGGTTTCTGTCAAGGGAGACTTGTCTCCACACATCTCAACGTCTCGAATGCCTGTAGCTGGCCCTGTTCTGCAGTAACCAAGCATGCTGACATAAAAGCCAGGGGCACATTCCCTTGGTCCTACATTACAGCGCAGGTAACCTGTCTTTGTAGAAGGGTCTGAGGGAACCAGGACGTGCCAGTCTCTTTGGTAAATGCAAGTCGACTAAAATGGTCCTCACACCCTGAACTTCCGTGCTAAAAACAGGTGGTGCCCTGTATATAGACATGCATGCTGTTCTCGGGTGTGGAAAGCGAGCCCTAGAGGAACTTCATTAATCCAAACTAGACAGCTAGCCAAGGGTAGAGGGAATCAGGGCCATTTCCATGTGGCTATTACCGAGCCTCACCCTGTAGGTCAGCAGCCTAAGGTCCATGTGAACTGGGGTCATCTCTATTTCATTTCCAGATAGGACCCAGAAAAAGTAAGAGGAGCCTGAAATGCAATAACCCTTCAGCGCTTTTGTCCGTGACTGAATGTCTCCCTGCTCAGCACAGTTCAAGCAAGAACAAGCAAGGGATGCAGAGAGCCATCTGGGTGCCCATCTCCACGTGAGGCGCCATACCAGGCCCTGGATCTCACTGTGTCCTTTGATCCCTATTTGGGACTCAGCCTCTCTTCATGATCACTGATTAACTGCTTCTATAGCACACCTTTCATTTAACTTGTTTCACATTTATCTGTCTGTCTGTCTGTCATCTCTCAGGGTTGGGAGTACCTGTGGAGATCAGAGGACATCTGGCAGAAGCTGGCTCTTACCTTCCACCATGCAGATTCCAAGAACCAGGCTTAGACCCTCAGGCTTGGTGGGGAGTGCCTTTACCCACAGCAACACCTCAGCCCCCTCGGTTCACTTCATCTCTGCTCTGTGTTCATTACAGCAGTCACAGATATGTGAATTAGTCTCACTTGCTACACAACTCACCTCCCACTATGGTAAGCTTGAGATTTCTGGTTTGTTTTACCGCTCTTTTCCCAGGGCCTGCATAGGTGCCTGGTACATAAGCAAATGTTCAATAAATGTTTACTGAAGTGATAAATGTGGACTGAGAGAATGGAAGAGAAAGTGCTAGAAGTTATAAAAGCCAAAAGTATTTATTTCAAAACTAGAAGTGTTGAATACTACCCTATCACACAGACTCGCCAGCGTGAACGCTGAAGCACAGCCTCCTAAACCCTGCCTGGGTGCGAGCAAACGTTCAGAGTCAGTGTGTGTGTACAAAACACGTCGACGCAGTGTATCATTATCTTCCTGGTTCCAAGTGATCCCACGGTTGGTGCTCCCAGTGTTTGTTCTCAGCCTCTGGGGCTTTATTAATGTAATTACAGGCACAAGTTACCAGTGGGTAGATAATTGGGTGAGTAGTATTATCTACACACAACAAACCACTGAAAGGTATGCAAGAGCCCAGACTCACCCAATGAATCAAGTGGTCTTCTTGGTCCATTTGACAACTTTGGAAATGGAGGCTTTAAGCTTCAAGGATTACCTGTGAGATGTTTACATGGCTAGTATCCAGAGAGATCAGAGGAATTTTGAAAAGCAACTCTATTTTTTCTTAAATGGAAGTCAGCGCAGGGTAGAAGTGCGGGTCTGGAAAGATGCTCACTAGTTAAGAGCATTTGCTATTCTTCTGGAGGACCTGGCTTTGGTTCCCACTCCCACAATGGGCTGTCCACAAATGTTTATGCTCCAGTTCCAGAGGATCAAACGCCCTCTTCTGGTCTCCATTGGCACCTGCGTGTGCGTGGCACACATACACACACTCAGATACACACACACACACACAAATAAAAAAGAAAATCTTTATTAATAAAAGTCAGTTTTGACATATATAAGTTAAGCTGATCTCAGAACACATAGTCAAAGAGATTTACTCCCCCGTCAAGCAGTAAGCACTGGTTTCCAAGGAGAAACCTCCCTTAAGGGACATGTCACATAGTGCCATCCAAAAGAACACAGGTACAGAAGTGTTCCCAGGTTTCCTCTTGGGATCCTTCCTACTATCTCACACGGGAAGAACTGTCTTGTAAACACCTTTCACCAATGTCATCCTTGGCTGTAAAAAGACAAAGGAAAGAAGGAGCTTGGGGAGGGGAGCCAAAGATGCATTATCACCATGGCTGGGAAGAAGAAAGCAAATCACAGTATTCACCTCTGTCCCTTCTGCCTCGTCTATGTCCCCCATAGCTGGTCAGTTCCCCTCAGGGTTTTAATCTGTATCTGCTTCTCTCCTCTTGCCCTGGTGGTGCAAACACTCAGGTGATTGACAGCACACCAGTGCTTTTGCAGCACCATCTCTGCCATCTTTACTGGAAAAGAGCAATTCCAGACCCACAGCAAGGCTCCCAGCTGCCATGTAAGCTAAGAGCAGTGCCGTGCATCCCTGGAGATGTCTGCCTTTCCGCCCTTCCTTTGCCTTCTGTCAAGAGTCTTCAGACCTCTGTACCCCCAGTCTCTCAACTTGCCATTAGCATGACAATTCTCCCAAACATATCTGCTCCATCTCTGAAGATCAGGCCACTGCGGTGAGCCCATGCCTGCAAGTATTTGATTGCTTCAAGATGTGCATAAAATCAAGTCTCTTTCCTGTGTGAGCACATGCTTGCCTGGGCTGGCTCCTTCATCTTGGAATCCTGCTCTTACAAATGTTCCTTCATGTTCCCGTTGCTTGATTTTAAACATGAAGATAGCCCTATAAAGAGGCTGCTCTCTGCAATGTCCCAAGGACCCGGTTGCATTTAAATCCAGTGACTATCCCTAGGGACCAAAGTAGTGTGGGCCAAGCTCTCCCCAGGCCCACCTGACAGTTCTTTCTTGCCTTGTGACTCACGTTTGGTCCCCTGCTCAAAATGCTGGGTCCCTGGAGGCTAGGACCACATGTGAATTGTCTATGAATTACCACATGCACAGTGGTGCGTGCTGGTGAGCACTTCTTTCTCAAGTGAAATGAAGAGGCTCACTTTCTTTTTCTGTTATTGCAACAAAATACACCTAATATAAAATTTGATTATTCTGGCCTCTTCAAAATGAGCAATTCAACATCCTTGAGTATGTCCACAGTGTTGTGCAAAGTCACACTTCTTTTTCTTACTCTTAAGTAGCTCGGCAGGTTTTTTCCCAAGAAGGGAATAAACAGAAATATTAATTACAGAGGCCAACTCGAAGGAAACCAAGATGATAGTGCACACCTTCCTATATGGATTCCTTCTCCATTTCATGGATCTTCCGTGATCATCTCCCCATTCTAAGAACACGTTTGTTCAACAGCTGTGCTCTGTTAGGTGCTAGGAAGAAATAGATGAAAAGACACAGCCATTGTCTGTGGGGTTCAGGATGCCAGGGCAGGGACAGATGCTCATTCCTGCTTCCCATGCACAATGCAAACCTCACACCAGCAGGAGGGATCTCTCTCTCTCCCCATCTCCCTCTCCCTCCCTCCCCCCCCATCTCTTTGTGTGTATGTTTCTTCTGTGTCTCTATATCTATCCTCTCTCTCTCTCTTTGTGTGTGTGTGTGTGTGTGTGTGTGTGTGTGTGTGTGTGTGTTTCTCTCTGTCTCTATATCTATCCACCACCTCTCATTTTTTTTTATCCCCACTACTTCCCCAGTATGTGCAACAGCATTTTGGAGGTTGAGACACAACGATCAGGAGTTTGAGGCCAACCTGAGATACATGGAAAGAACCTCCCCCAAACAAACAAAACCAAAGTTAGTTCAGCCATCCTTATGAACAAAGAGGGCTTCTGGGTACCAAAGCAACAGCAAAATTGGATACCTGGAGAGAAAGGCATGAAATAGAAATGGATCATGGAGGACTTTGTGAGCCATGCTGAGGAGTCTAGGTATTTAATCTCTATCTTGTAAATAGAAAATTTTTCAAACAATTTACATAAAATTTATTCTTTGACAAATGTGTGTGTATCTCTGTGTGTGTGCACGCGAGCACGCACAGTATTCTGATTACTCTTACCCTCTACTCTCTCTCATCTCTCTCCCATCCCTGTCATCCACACTCCTCTATACAGGTTCCCTTCCCATATCCATGTCTTTTTGTTTCCTGTGGCCCACTTAGGGCCATCTGTATGAACCTGGGTTGAAACTGTCCATTGGAACCTGATGGGCTTATCAGTAGATACACCACTAAGGACAGTGACCAGCCTTCCCCATAACTCGTCAGAAGCCAATAGTTCAGTAAGAAAGAGTAGAGATCTGAGAGAGCCCCTCCTTGATCTAGGACTAAGGACTAACAGGCCCAGTGCAGGCAGCCACAGCTACTGTGATTGCAATGGCTATGTCCTGCCCAGAGATGGTGTTTCTCAGCCTTTCTCTCTGTCTTCCAACTCTTACATTCTTTCTGCCTCTCTTCCTCTGTGTTCTGTGAGCCCCAGAGGGGGTGTGAAACGTGTACTAACTAAGGCCAAGCACTCAGCCATCAATTCTTCTCAGCACCCAGGCCACCAATGAGTCCGTGTTCATTAGGGAGGCTTCTCTAAGCCTGAGACTAACATTTCTCAGTGAGTATAAATATAATATACATTCTCTTAAGGCAATCGGGTACCTTGTCAATTTAGATAAGTAAGAATAGAGAGTTGCCTGTTGGGACCTGAGATCTCTTCATCCATTGGGGTTTTGACTGGGCTTACAGCATCCACAAATGGAGAGTTTTAAACAGAGCTTTTGTGCTCTGGTCCAAATGCTTGTGGTCTCCTCAATATGCTTATGTTGAAACTTTACTTCAAAGGCAATGGTATTAGAAAGTACGGCCTTTGAGAGGGATGGAGGTCTTGAGGGTTCAACTCTCATGAATGGAAATCCTCCCCTAACAAAGAGGCCCCAGAGAGATTCCTCCCACTTGTGCCGGGTGAGTACATAGATTCTCTCTAGAGTCCTCACCAGACACTACGTCTGCAGGTGCTTTAATCTCAGACTTCCCAGATTCCAAAGCCATGAGCAGTAGATTCTATTGTTCATAAGCTTGCCGCTCAAGTAGTTTACTGCAGCAGTCCAAATAAAACAGTTTGTATTTTGGAAAAAATCTGATCAACCATGTCCTGCATAAGTAGTGCATACAGAGCTCATGAACCTGTGCTTCCCGTATCCCATCGGCCTAAAAAGACATTAATCATGTCATGTCAAATTATTTCTTTTTCTGTCCAGTATGCAGATCATCCCTGTTGAGAGACTCCTGGCCATTCCTAGCTCAGCCACCTTACTGCTACTCCCTCCCTGTATTATGTTTCCCCTCATGACAACAGAAAAAGCAAATGCAGAAACGTGTACATGAATCCATTACACACCCCTGTAGGATTACTCTCTGAGCTGGCTCCTAAACTCTTTCCATCGGGTCTTAGTTTGAATTCTCCTTCAAGCAGGTCCAAGATAAGAGTAAACAGGTTTTATTTTGGTTTGGGTTGGGTTTTGTGGGGTTGAGGGTCATTTCAGGATGGAGAAGTGACAGACAGAAAAGTAAGATACAGGAGAGAAGGACAACAAAGGGTGGGTGGGCGAGCAAGCTACCCCTTAGGATGTTGAGACCAGTTCTACTAAAGAACAACATAGACTACACCCCAGAACTGTCCCTAAAAGAGCCAAGAAAGGGTCTGCGGCCACTAATTGCTAACACTCATGAGACAAGAATTTTTCTCTGGTCTGCCCTGGGCTCTAGCTGATAAAGCCTCAGACAGAGAGGCAGAGAGAGGTAGATGTTTGTGGTAGGAAGCTATCAACATGCATAAAAATGACCTTAGGAGCAACAGGTGGACTCAGGGGTGTGTCAAGGGTGTGAGAGCAGAATATCCCAACGTCATCTACCAGACCTGTCCATCTGAGGTTGTTGCCCTTTTAAAAGTAGAAGGGTTGGGAGATAATGTGTTTGCCTGGTATGCGTGAGGTCATGGGTTCAACCCCCAATATATTGTGGCTGGCACGGCATATTTGTTCACATCTTCTTGGGCATCTAACCCTTCTCATTCCCAATTTTGATGGGAAAGAACTACAACCGTAATAAGGTCTGCCCAGGCGAGCATGGTCAACCGTGATCCAGTCACTTCCTCATAACATCTCCTGGGATCATCCAGTTCTTTCCCCTTAGTGACCAACTTTACATTGTATTTAGGAATAAAATATGGGAGGATCTTTTACCCAAGTTGTTCGATGGAGGAGTCCAACAAAGAAAGCTGCTTGCCCTAGTTAGAGTTACTGCTGCCTTGATGAAACGCCATGACCAAATCAACTTGGGGAAGAAAGGGTGTATTTGGCTTACACTTCTATATCACTGTTCATCACGGAAGAAATGGGGCAGGAATCTAGAGGCAGGAGCTGATGCAGAGGTCATGGAGGGATGCTGCTTTCTGGCTTGCTCATCATGACTTGCTCAGCCTGTTGTCTTATGGGACACAGGACCACCAGCCAGGAATGGCACCACACAGTGAACTGGACCCTCCCACATCAATTACTAATTAAACAAATTACTTACTGCCAAATCTTATGGAGGCATTTTCTCAGTTGAGGTTCCCTCATTTCAGATAGCCCTAGTGTCAAGTTGACATAAAACTAGCCAGAAAACCACTTTAAATCAATCACAAGGCTAAGCCAAGAAAGTAAGAATGAAACACTAAGCCGGGAAGTGGCATAGCCTTTAATCCCAGCACTCTGGAGGCAGAGGCAGGCAGGTCTCTGAGTTCAAGACCCTGCTCCTCTACAGAGCAAGTTCCAGAGCAAGGACAGCCAAGGCTACACAGAGAACCCTGGTCTCAGAAAAGAAAAAAGAAAAAAGAAAAAAAAAAAAAAAAAAAAGAATGAAACAATAGTGTTGTCCCACAGAGAGGGAGATTTATTTGTTACTGCAGTAGAACCTATCATATCATAAGTAACACAGACCAAACACTGGCTCTGCTAAGAATCTCTGCACATTTTGAAAGTTCTCTTCTGTGACAGATTTTTTTTTTCCTGAGAAGAAATAACACATATGACTTTACAAAGTACAGATACCATGAGTGTCCATCTTGGTGAACCAGTGAGTTTTATTGGGGTTAGGTACAAGTGTACGGCTGAGGGATTTCTTAAAGGAGCAGAAATGATTCAAAGATGGATGCATTACCAAAGCCTGCCACAGCATAGGTGACTGCCCAAAAAAGTTGAAAATTAGAAGCACACTGCACAGCCTGCAGACTCTCAACAGGTTGGAAAGCAGCCTTCCTCATGGTTCAGTTGATCTAACCTCTTCCAGGGTACTTGGCCAGTGTCTGCTTCTTTTCAGGTTGCTTGGCTGAAAAAAAAATCTGTTTCTTTGCAGCTTGTCCGGAAGTGACTCTCGGCAGTACTTAGTGTTTATTCTTGGGAGGGAGGAGCCTACTGAATCTGGTCAGTTTCGAGTACTTCCTGAAACAGTTTGAGTTGTTTATTTTCTGTTTTAAAGAATGTCTCTGGGAGTTGGAATGTTTCAATCTGGAAGAAACAGTTACACAACAGCCCTCGTACTTGTAGATTTTAAAACCTTAACACCAAATAGGATTTAAAGTATACAGGTGGAGAGGTGATTGATCATTTTGTCATTTGCAATGAATCTATGATGCCCATCAGATATGGTCATTTTGATGGTATCTCTGTGAGGCCCTGACCACCTTAAGACATTATCTTGGCAGTAGGTTGGGTTACCCTCCCCCTTCATTTGACAGATCCAGAGGAACTAGCAATTATTGCTAAACTATCTTGCACAGAATAGCCCTTGGGTCAGAGGATGACATCCTGGAGGACCATTTGCAATGATTATGTAATTAATACAATCATGATGTATAACTGCATGTAATGGTTTTTATTGATACAGACCTTTTCTTCCCAGGCTATTCCTCAGAGGAAGGTGGTGGCTACCACAACCATCTTTCACAAGCATCCTTTAGGTACAGTCGCTTTTATTCTACACATGTGAGGACTTTCCTTGATAGCCCTGAGCTTTAGACATTCTTAAACTAGGATTTGTAGCTCCACTCCCCTTCACAGCCTTTAAAACATTAGTTTACGAAAATACTTGATCCAGAGCCACAAAGCCACGGCCACTGACTCCTCCCCAAAGTCAACAATTAGATTTATTGACTGAGGAGGACACAACTGACCGAAACTTCACCCAGTTCAATATTTGCCCAGAGACAATAAATCTCAACATAGACCCAAACTGAAAGTCGATAGATATGTATTGTTACATACTTTCTTCTGGCAAGAGGAATCAATTGGGTATGGATTTTGGAATAATTTCATTTTGATTGGAGTGTGGGACTAGCTTCACAATGCTGAAAGAAAATGAAGGGTGGAAAGTGTGATGGGAACAGTTAGTTGTTCCTTGTGATCCGTAGTTAATGTGACACCATGTGCAGCACTTAAAGCCAAAGGACACCGTCATCTGCCGAGCATCCAGAAAGTCTGCCTTCTGTAAGATGATGTCATCATCATAATGGCAGCGTGTTAAGCCCTCTCTCTGTGAATCCCCCCAGGGTATTTGTCCTGCATGAGAATCAATTACAGGGAAGATAAATGGCGCATCCGAAGTGTCTTTTGGCGTATATTTCACTTCTGATATATGTTGCTGTGATGAGCAACAAACGATTCAGATAAACCTCAAGGTCATGTTTGGGGCAGAGAGATGTTTTTCATTAGTCAGAAAGTGACCATCCTGATAACAGAAAGAGCGGTTTGTGGAAGATTGGCAAGTGCCGCCCCCTCGGGGCAGCCAGAACAACCTTCCAGGCCAGCAGGATGGGGCAGGATGCTATTCGTTCCACAGTATGCCCAGGCCGACATGGTCTTGCTCAATCCGTGGGGCAACTGTTCTTATAAGTTGTATTTATTCTTTCCAAGATTACTCCTGGTGAATCAAATACATTTCCTCAGCTGAACTTTATCTGCTATTTGGTGGGGGGTATTTGAAATTTTTTAGATTAATTTAGTTATGTGAATGAATATTTTGACTGCATGTATGTGTGTGTACTATATCTGTGCCTCATGCCTGAGGAGGTCGGAAAAGAGCAGATCCCCTGAAACTGGAGTCGTATATGGAAGGGAGACATCATGTGCGTGCTAGGGACCAAACTCAGGTCTCCTGCAAGAGTAACAAGCACAGCACGCCATCTCCCTGTCGTCCCCGTCTCTCTGCCACAACCTGCTGGGAGAAGTGGACTTATAGAGTACAAATAACATTCTTTTTTGGTTTTGTTTCTATTATTCCTTTTAGTTTTTAAGATTATAACACAATTATACCACTTTCTCTTTCCTTTTTTTCTTCCAAACTCTCTTATATACTCCTCCTTGCTCTGTTTCAAATCCATCGCTTCTTTTTTCATTGTTGTTATCTCTCTCTCTCTCTCTCTCTCTCTCTCTCTCTCTGTGTGTGTGTGTGTGTGTGTGAAAGAGAGAGAGAGAGAGAGAGAGAGAGAGAGAGAGAGAGAGAGAGAGAGAACTTCTAAATACATAAGTATAACCTGCTCAGTTTGTATATTGTCCTTGTATGTATGCTCTCAGGGCTGACCAGTGGTATCGGGTAGCCAACTGGTGCACTTTTGCCCTGGGAAGACTATTTTTTTTCTCCCCATCACAGCGTTCTTTAGTTGCCTGTGACCAAGAGCTTTGCCACCCACTCCCAAGTTCCCGGAAATAATGACTCTGAGACTGAATTATTATGAATAAATATTTGCCTAGGCCAACAGCGTTGGTTCATTTCTGCTAGCTCATAACTCAGTTGTCCTGTTTAAACTAGTCTAAGTTCTGCCATGTGGCTTCAGTTTTATGCAACCATCTCCTCATAGTTCCTGGGTGAACTCTCCCCCACTCCCCAGGCCACCCCAGACTCCGTTTCCCAGACTCTGTTTCCCAGACTCCTATCTCTCTCTGCCGGATGTCCCACCTTCTAATCCTGCCTCAGCTCATTGGCCACAGGCTTTTTATTGACAGGTGATGCTTCCACACAATATGGAAAGATTCTCTCTATGGTTGCATGTAGTTCTTTGTGTAGAGTTGAGGTCTCCTGGGCTTTCCCACCATCCACATTAATATATCTATTGTTGTCCTTATTCAGCTCATGTTCAGGCACAGCAGTGACTTCTCCAGTGATCCCTGAGCCTTAGGGGCAGGAGTTGTTGATGTATTTATTGACTAGGACTCAGCTCCACAACTCTGCCTTTTGATTAGTTGTGGTTTTCTGTAAATCATTCCTCTAACATTTTTGTTATTTAGTTTATGTGTCTGAATGTTTTGCCTGCATGTATGTGAGAGTGCCACATAGTGTGTGTGCACTGCCCTCTGAGGCCACACAAGGGCACCAGATCCCCCTGAAACTGTAGTTACAGAGGTTTTTTTTGAAGCCGCCATGTTAGTGCTGGGAACTGAACCTAGGCTAAACAAGAGCAGCTGCTGTTTTTAACTGCCGAGCCATCTCTCCAGCCCCCTCAGCTCAAGTTTTGGTCCATCATAAATCAAATGAACAGAAGTTATGAGTTGGCCCTTCTGTGGTATCATCTCTTTGGCTCTTGGCCAAGCCTCTTTTTATAATTTCACTTGTGAGCAGACAGTGCCCTCATGACACCCTGGGCTCATTTTCTGGTCACTTGTTCCTCATCCCTTGCTGTGGGATGTTTGTACTTCCTGTCACCATACTCAGAGGCCGCTCCACAGCCCTGCCCAAGTGTGCTACAGTGGTGTCACCTCACCCAGCACTTCCAGCAGGCTCTAACATGGGGGGCTCTGTCCTCCCAGGTAGACCTCGTGCTACCTCATAGGCCTTTGAGCTCCACCCTACTCCAGGACTTGATTCCAAAACCTTGGGTGTTTTGAGAATACTCCGAAACCTTCGATATAAAAGATCATCTTCCTTAATATTCAAAAAGTGAAACTCTTAAGTATCTTCTCAGAATCTTGCACCAGGAAGTTTCCCTTAGTCCCCAGTAAGCATCTGGGGCATCTTAGTTCTTTCAGAGCCTACTGC
Organism: Arvicanthis niloticus; assembly: GCF_011762505.2. Lineage (NCBI taxonomy): Eukaryota > Metazoa > Chordata > Mammalia > Rodentia > Muridae > Arvicanthis > Arvicanthis niloticus. The sequence continues at coordinate 119,924,474 of NC_047660.1, read as the reverse complement.
ACACAGAGAGCTTACACTGCCACCATCTGGGTTTTGCTCTCTCTACCCTCTAACAGTAAATGCTAAGAAAGACAACCTCCATAGCTTCTTATCCACAGGACTCATTCTACTCATTCTCTCACCAAGTGCTGGGGGAGAACATGGAAGGTCATGGAATACAGCCCATGCCTCTATTTTTCTACTCTGCTCTATTACACTTAGCTTAATGGCTTTTGAGATTAGTGCTGTCTTCAGAGTATAAAGAGCAAAGGCAAAAAGTAAGGCCCACATTAGGTGTCTGGGGTCTTGGCCTCTCTCCTTGCTCTGCAGTATATGGGGTAGGAGTGTGGGTAGCAACACACATGGAAACAGGCTATAAAGTCTATGATTTCTAGACCAATGCGGTCTGCTTTCTGGCTTAGGAACTGTTCCCTCTTGTTTCCATGGAGAATATGTGGCTGGGCAGGAAGAAAATGGTGGAGTCAGCAGAAGGGCAGGGGGCCATACTCCAGGCACAATGTATGCAAAGCTTTATCCTCTATCTCTCAAAGTCATGCTGTATGTCATGTCTGTGATGCTGTGTGTCACGTCTGTGAACAACTGCTCCATCACTGTTCCTGTCACACTGCATTATCACCAACTAGCATGTTCCCTTGTCTTGACTCACATCTGAGCAACTGACACTCCAAAGTTGAGCTGGGTATGGTGGCACATGTCTGTAGCCCCAGTACTCAGAAGTCTGAAGGAGGATAAGACTGTTGACTTTAGGAGTCCTAGCATAGCTGGGGAACACGATGAGGTCCTGTCTCAATTTTTCAAAAAGCCTGATTGGTTTTTAATGGCCTTATTGATATAGATTTGATGGCCTTACTACCTATATTTGAAGTTTATAGTTTGTTAGAATGTGACATACATATATATTTATTGATATACATTTGGAGATGTGTATGTGTGTATGTGTGCACGTGTGTGCATATATATATACATATATATATATATGTATATATATATATATGATGATATATATCAATCAAGCATATTTATATTTCCACAGTTAAGATAGTAAAGATGTTCACCTCCACACATGTTTAGGTCTCTTGTCCTTCTAGCCTCTACACTTCTCTAAGAAAGAACTAATCCAATTCCTGTTATTATAGGTAGGTTTCCATTTCCCAGAGCTTTACACAAATGAGAGGATACAGCATGTACTGCAGACTGACTCCTCTCACCTAGCATCATTAGTGTGATCGTTGTGTTATTGTATGTAGTCATAGTTTACTTAAAGGAAAGGTTGCTACAAAGCTAACCTGGAAGTTTAAGTACTAAAACCTGGAAAAGGTCGAGTTTCAGGATGGATTTTAGACTAGCTTGTGTACATTTGTTCTAGAATTACCTGTCTTGTTATTAGCAGAAAATCTGCCATATCAGAAAAGACTTAAAATCAAAAAGGAGCAAACTACAGATGCAGGTAAACAGCTAAGAGAACAGTAAGATGGAGCTACAAATATCTCCAATTTTCCTTCAGCTGTAAGGGTGCTCCCAACCGTGTTTCCCCAGGATCCACTGTCACTAGGTCAGCCCGATGCTTCACTGAAAACATCTTCACTTCCCTCGATTTCCAAAGCTCCCACCTCTACCATAAATAAGGCTTGTTATGCCCACCCCCCCCCAACCTTGCCACCTTCAGCTGAGCAAGGAAAAGTGATGCTACCTCCCGCTCAAAACACCTCACTGGAAACCCACTGATTCTGTGTTTAGAATTTTAAATCCACTACGACTTGAAACAAATCTTTCTTTTTCAGTTTCTATGTCAGGGTGCCAGGGCTGCCCTCATCTACCTTTTCCTGCCACATCTCAGAGATCTCAGCCCAACACGGAAGCATTGGCTGTGAAGCAAACTACTTCTGGTGTTGCCCAGGTAACAAAGGACACCCCCCTCCCTCCGCCCTGATTCACAGGTGGGCGGTATCCCTTGCATAATAGATAATCAGAGGCCGATGTAAGTGTGTATCGCCTCATCACAACAATTTAGTTCTAGGCGCAGGAACTGTGTCAGCTTGTGAGCCGCCATGTTTCCATCCTTTCAGCCTAGAATAGCTAGCTGTCCTGCTCCAGTTGCTCTTTTGAAACCTCTCGATGGTTTCAAACCCTGACTTCTGCATGGGCTGCACCTAAATCCCAGAAGGCTGACTGCAGTGTGCATTCCGACTTCAACACACTGTGTGGGAGACATGGGGTTTGCTGTTTCCTTTACAAAAAGCCCATTTAGACGCCGTGTGTGTGTGTGTTTCAGGCTGCTGGCACTGGCATAATTTACCTATTTAATGGGCACACTTTAATGCATTAAATAGCACAGATTCCAAAGCTCTAGTTGAAGGCAGGGCAAAACAATCTTCCTGCAGATAAAGGAGGCGCCACTTCAATTACTGGGAAAACCTGAGCATGAATTGCCAGACCCGAAGCAATACTTCATCAGACTGTTGTTTAGTGTCTAGCCACTCCTTCACCCCACACTTCACAGGTAAAGGACTCTGCTTCCCTCCCACTCCACTAAGTGACCTGTGCCAAGAATTTGCTCATGCTTTTAGCTGAGCAGGTAATTACCTGTGACTTAATTGGCAGTGCTATGGTCATGCAGAGCTACAACTATTCAGAGGAGTCCTCCAGGATCCTTCTTTATCAGGTCCTGGCTTGCCTTACCAGCCTTGTCTCCTGTGTCCCTCAAGCCTTCCTTCCAGACCATGGAAATAGCCTAGGCTGTTTTTCTGCTCACCTACCAGTGACGTATGCAGTCTCCAAGTCTGGCCTGAGTGCTAGATTATGCTGTAAGCCTCCCAACAAAGTGCTCTCTTTCCCTTTCTCCTCTGGAAGCATTTATATCGTGCCATGGATTCTGCCTTGCTGGTAGCCTAGGAAGCTATCACGGGGCCCATGGAGGATTTCTCCTGGACAAAACTCTGCTTTCACTCAGATTAATGTACTTAATCCTCAAAGAACCAAGTCCCAAAGATGTTTTTAACTCACCAGAATCACAGAGCTAATAAATCATAGACTCAAGCCTAAGGTAGTCTAAGGGACTGGGGTCTGGCTAGATCCCTGGCAGACAGGCAGAGAGTGAGCTACAGATAAATAATGAAGATGGCAAGCTTCTGGCTTCTTCTGACCTGAGACAAAGGCTTGGCAGGCTTGTTCTGCCAGCAGGGTCTCATTTCTAGCTAACTGATTTAGACCAATATATTCAAGGCTGATCCTGAGCTTGCTAACCTGAAGCTATGAGTTCCCTTTCTTTGTTTAAGTTGACCAAGCTGAAATGAGTTGGGGGGGTGTGTATCCCAGGCCACCCAAAACACTTAAAACCCCTATCCTTCCACAAGAAAAATAGATTCAAGCTTCTGGATCCCCCAATTTCCCCTTGATGGGAATCTTTTTCTCTGAATGTCTTATGCTCTCTCTCTCTCTCTCTCTCTCTCTCTCTCTCTCTCTCTCTCTGTGTGTGTGTGTGTGTGTGTGTGTGTGTGTGTTAGCTGCTTCACTTTAATAGTTTGTTAGCTGCTGATGACTGTTATATCTGAGATTCTCCTTGCCCTTTAATTCTTCAATTATTGAAGAATATGAACCTGATCAAGACTCCTAGACAGTAACACAATGTTTGTACCTAACCAACTGTTTCTAGAACAAAGAAGCTCCGTATTGCTTTCAGAGGGGGTGGGGTGTCACTTACAGGGAAGGCACACTGTAAACATGTATGTTCTTAAGCACGTGCATTAATACATGTGTATGTGTATGTGTGTGTGTATGTGTGTGTGAGAGAGAGAGAATGAGAGAACTTGCCTAATCTAAAATTCCAAATTCCAAATGCCCCTAGATCTAAAAACCTTTTAAATTTTTATTTATTTTTGTATGTACAGTGTGTGCATGTGTGTCACAGCATGTGTGTGAAGAACAGAGGACAACTTTGAGGCATAGAGGCTTTGCTCCTACTGTGTGGATCCTCTGGAAGGGACTCAGGCTGTCAGGCTTGGCAGCAAGTGCCTCTACCTGCTAGGTCATCTCACTGACTTTCTGGGTTTTCTCTTACATTTTTTTTGGCATGTATTTCTGCATGTCTATATTTATTAATTTGTTTGCTTGTCCTGTTGAGCATGCAGTGTATTACAGTATTTCTGTGGAGGTCAGAAGGCAACTTCCAGGAGTCAGTTCTCTCCTTCCACCATGCGGGCCCCAAGGAATGAACTCCGGTTTTCAGGCTTGGCAGCAAGTCGCTTTACCATCTTGCCATCTCACCACAGGTGGGAAATTCCATACCAGGTAATTTTGTTTCTTACATAAAATTGTCTGAAATACTATCTAAATTTTTCTTTAAGCTGTATGTATGTGTTTGAAACAAATAAATTTATGTTTGACTTGGATTCTATCCCTAAGATAGGCTTTATGCAAATACTCCAAAATCCTTTTTAAAAAAATAGGAAGAATTTAATTTCAAAGCTAAGCATTTTGGATAAAAGGTATATATATATACAACCTGAGATATAGATAGATAGATAGATAGATAGATAGATAGATAGATCTCATATACATATATATCTATGCCACATATCTACACGTACACACATGTGTGTATATATCACATGCAATGAGTAGGATTATAATGCGAAGTATTAGCTTCCTATGGATGCTGGGACAAATAACCATGTTTGGTTCCAGAGACCTGATATCACTATTCCTGAACCCAAATCAAGGTGTGATCAGCACATGCTCCCTCCCACCAGAGTCTGCATTTCGTAGTCTGATTTGCAACTTTTCCTCTTTGCCTCTCATATACTGGTACTGGTAACCCAACATAATGTCCCCATCTTAGGGTCCTTCCCTTAAATCAATGCTGGAAAAACCCTTTTTCCAAATAGGATGACAACCCAATAAGAGAGTGGAAGAAATCCTAGTCCTAAGGCACCGGTGTCAGGAGCAGCCAGCCTTCCTAGTTAGCATATTCTAACAACAGTGACAACAAGATGCCATTGTAGGAATCCTTTCCTCAGTCCTTAAAGGGCAAAGAAACACTTGAAAGAGCAGGAGCTGCACAGAGGCCTCCTGAGGAAGGCTGGGTGCAGACAGAAGGGTTGTACATTCTTCAAAACCGAAAAGGAAAGAGCACACGCTCCTCGGCAAACACACTGTAGGTTACATTTTTATGGACGAATCAACAAAATGCTCTCCATAAACCAGGATTCTGTGCAGCACAGACTGTTCCAGAAACTCTCCTGCTGCCAGAATGTGGAGAAGACACAACCGGTCCTCTTACCCTGGTGTCTGTGGAAATTCTTTCCCATGTATCTCAAGGCTTCCTGTGCTAACAACTGGATAGTATATCATCCTCCAGAGATCAGCCAGCTACCCCTCTGGTGGGAGCCCAGGGACTCAGAACACAGAGCATGAAACACTTTAAGGTTCTGGGGTAGAAACCCAAGACAGCTGTTGTCAGTGAGGGTTACATAAGCATATTAACAAGGGCCAACCTGGAATAGCACGCTTGCTCTGAGCCCACCAGACCCTTTGACAACTCCAGTGAGTGGGTATTTGCTAATAAATCCTCCATTTGGGAAACAACTTCCTAGAAGATGTTCAGACAGAGAATCCCTGTAGGCCCTCGGTCAATATGATTTTATGGTTTGTTTAAAAATGGTTAAATAGCTATTAAACTTCTCTCTCTGGCCTGTGTCCCTGCCTTCATATAAGTCATGCGTGCATTTTCTCCCTCCCTCTAAAACCCTCAGACACATAAACACACACTCTTGCAGTTTGATTGCTCCATTATGGGGCAGAAACATCATGATTTTTCCACCTCTGTTGAGCATTAAGAATTCAATCCCAACCACGAACATGAGCCCAGTGGCCTCCAGTGACAGCCTCCTCCACTTATATGAGCCACAAGGCCTCAGCTCTGCACTGACTTGCGGCCAGGGGTGGGGGAGGAGACCCCTTCTCTGATCCATTCTCCGTTGCAAACAGTTCGATAGAATTGATAGAATCAGAAAGCGTTCTTTTCCTAGTGATGGCTCAACCTGCTGTTTTATTTCTGCTGACTTGGTGATCATTTGCCATGCATGTTGTTAACCAGGTTTATTGTAATGCAGGAAGTATACGTCACCGCCTAGACAAGTCAACACCGCCTGGAGAAGGCGCCCTAGCCTGCTGTCAGCTCTCTTAAGACTGGCTAGGTCAGGCAGGAAGCACATCTCAGTGGTTGCTGGCGGGATGGCCATTTTGGTCAGGAGCCAGGCCCGGGTTCTCTTCCAAAGTCACTCTTGAGGGAGGCTTAGCAGCCGTGAAAGCTCCTCTGGGACACTGTCATCCAACCGTTTCACAGAACATGGATTTGCCTGGCAGCCCGAAACAGCACAGTGCCTTTCTCCCAAATCCTTTATCTATGCATCTCAAGAAGTTTCTGAGTGAGGATAAAGCTATATTTCATACCAAGAGGCCAGTTGGCAGGTCTCTCCTTGAAGACTCAGCATCTCAGGGCCTGGTGCTGATGGGGAAATGCCATTTAGTCTTTGCATGAACATGAGAGAAAGCAGAAACCAGGAGGTGAGAATTCCCAAGTTCGAGAATGCTGAATTCTTTCTTTTTGGTTCACTGAACAAATCTCTATTAGCTAACTACATTATCCTCACAAAAGTGATGTTTGCAGCCACTTATAAATATAATAGGAAGCTAGATATGGTGATGGCTGTAATCCCAGCACTTGGGAGACTGGGGCAAAAGGGTTATGAGTTCAAAGCTAGCCTGGGTTGTGTAGCAAGACCCTGTCTCAAAAAGGAAATTTAAAAAACAAATTGGAATTCCAGATTTTATGTGGCAACTAAAATGAAATTAGATGAAGTTCTTCTCTACATGAAACTAGAGAAGTTTCACCCATTTCTTGAAGAATAAGAAACCATTTGCGTCTTTCTTAGTCATACCTAGTCACCATGGCAAAAGAAAGAAAGAAAGAAAGAAAGAAAGAAAGAAAGAAAGAAAGAAAGAAAGAAAGAAAGGAAAAGAAAAAGAAAAAAGAAAAAGCCTTCTGCTGTGTCAGGAGAAGAAAATGTTATCCCTGGCTTATCCTGTTTTCAAAATTCATGGAGACAGGGACTAACAAGTTGTCTGCTAAGGCAGTATATGCCAGATTAGACCAGATTAAAAATAGATAAAGGAAGGTTTACTAGATACTGCTCCAGGGCAGGTTCATTGGTCTGAAGGAACAGGGCCAGGGAAATCCTACACCCGGGCTAAAGCAAGGTGTTTTATAGGAGCTGGGATTGGGCCCATATACAGTCAAAAGCTGAGCCCCTGGGCAGGCACTCTTGAGTGGGTTGCCAGAAACCTAAGAGGCAAGGGGTGATGACCTGTTAGAGCCAAGGTTTGTTCCTTGTGGTTGGGGTTGAAGGATGAAGAGCAGAAGACAGGGTTTTCCAGCTTGTATGGGGCAAGCAGGGGTTCCAACCAAACAGGACCCAACAGGAGATTCAGCCTCTGGAAAGCTACTGATAGAATCAGTTTAAATAATTCTTGTCTTAAATCTTTGCCTGTTTACAGAGAAAACACATTGGTTTACAGTGGACAGGCAGACTTAATGTTCAGGAAACCATCTACTGCAAAAATTCTCAACCTGTGGGTCTCGAACCCTTGAGGTGATCAAATGACACAGGCACATCAGACATTTATACTGATTCATAACAGTAGCAGAATCACAGTTATGAAGTAGGAATGAGATAACCTTATGGTTGGGGGGGGGGGGTCACCACAACATGAGGAGCTGTATAAAAAGTCACAACATAGGGAGGTTGAGAACCACTGCTCTTGTGGTCTGAAGTGCCTCTCAACAACACTCCCCAATATGCCAGTCCTAGAAGAGGCCCAATCCTTACCTTGTTAGCATGAATGATCTGTCAAATCAAAACAGATTTGAAGCCAAAAGTGGGCCAAGAGCAACAGAATGCAAGTCAGGATCAAGCCCCCTCTCTCTGTGCAGAGACTTGACCCTGGGCACTCAGTACAGCCCAGCTAGGCTAGAGTGCAGGGGCATTTCTGTGCGAGGAAGCGATGTAGTTCTTCCTCCTGACACACTCAGCTCCACAGCAAGATGCAGCACGGTGATCAATCCTCACATTTCTCCTCAAAGGGGCCTCTCTATGGAGTTTACAAGCAAGACTGACCGCCACAACTTCACACAGGGACTGGCTCTGAAAAACAAAATTTCTGTTGGTCAACTAAAGAGAAACAAACTTTTGTACCTATTGGCACTCCTCTCTGTATTATTAGCTTAATTATGTTTCCATGAATTGTCCTTCATGTTGAGTTCTAAGTACCACAGGGGTCCTTTCCCATCCAGTAAAGCATGAGAGGCTAGTGTCCACTCCTACCATGACTATCTCAGAATATCTGTGTGCTTCTTTTTTTCTATGCCCGGAGTCTTCTCTATCGCTGATTCAATTTCCCTGATCCTCCGACACAAATGAGAAATAAGGAAGGTGGACTTGTAGCGCCGGTACTACTAGACCAGGGTTGGAGAGACAGCCCTCATGCCCTGACCATGCCGCACAGACAAGGCCCTGCTTAGTCTTCAGAATGCTGGCAGTCACAAAGCCTAGTCTCACACCTGTATCCTTGTGCTGGAGGAACAGTGAAATGTAACTAAGACAGGAAGACAGCAGGGAGCCCTGAAGCTGAGATTCTGACTCTGGAGTCCTCGTGTTCATGACCCCCAAAGCGCCCAATGAAAATGCAGAGGAGGTGGAGCCAAGAGTTCCTCTTCTTGGTTTAGAGTCTGTGTTACAGGTTGAACCCCTGATTTCTCGTCTCTGAGAAGGTTTTGTCAGTGCTCTGCACCCCATAAACTATCTTCAAGTAGAAGTCATAGCCTCGTATTTGATTTCTCTTTTGTACATTTTGTCATAAAATTAATATTTATAGATAGTATATTTCCCAACATATTAACTATTTGTTATTAGTGATTTAAATATATTTTCTCATAGTCTCAAACTATGAGAAGTAAATTTTTTTATCCTAGCTTCAGTTTGTGGAAAGTATGTCCCAAGTGGCAACTCATGTGGCATATGAATTTGAAATACCAAACTTAGTTTTCATCCCAAGTACAAAATCAGACTTAACTAAGTCAGAAAAACTTCAATTTTACCTTGTTAATTTAGACAAATGGTAATATAAGTAATTATATTAGTAATATATTTTAAATTTATTATATTGTCACATATTTATAATTATTATATTGTATCTCTTACTATCTATTATTAATATATAATTAATAAATATTAATATAACTAATGATACTTTTTTTCTGGATTCTAATTCTGGGATAAGTGGACAAACAGATAGATGGACATATTGATGGATTATGTCTTTGTTATGAGCATGTGATTTAAATTAAAGAAGATGTCATCTAGGGAAAAGTAGTGGTTTTGTCGGAATAGAGAGGATTAGCTAGGGTTTATTGCATAGCCATAACCTATTAGTAGAAATCTGTATAATTAATATCAAGATGAAGATATAAATTCTTAAATGGCACCAATTTACTTTGTTTACAAATTTTAAGATTTTCATTGGCATGAGCTTCTTAGTGATATAAGAGTTAGATGAATGTTGTTACTCCCATAGGCATTGTACCAGTATAACACACTTAGGAATACAAAGCTTAGACCCAGTCCTTCTTTAACTTTTTTAACTGATTTGAGATGGTCAGCCTGTGAGTTAAGGGACTATAGCAAATTCATGGCTTGGAGTTTATTATAAGGGTGTTCTCTATGTTCTATTTAGAAATAGCTGAGTGGAGTTAACAGGCAACAGTCCAGATTACCTTACATGGATAGCTGGTTTTCAAAACATCAGAAATCCTTAGAATTGACATGACAAACATTTCAGTATTAATGTTCATTTTCATTAGAGACCTGTCTGCTCCGGACAGCTTCCTATATTGAATTCTAAGAAGAAATTGAGCATCCTTGGAGTTACTCCAGTTGTGGTGAGACAGCCACTAGGCAAGAATTGCCACTTTCCTTCTACAGACAAATTACTGTCCAGAAAAGGACACACTTGCAGAATAGTCGACTGATTATATCTGCCTAGACAGAGTAATCAGCCCTTAATAATTCTGCAGCACTAAGGTCTGTCAGATGATCCTGGGCCAGAAGGCAGAAGAACAGATGCTCCAACGTTTTGAAGTAGAGCGAGTGTCCAGGTGTTCAGAGGTCTCTATAAATTGGCTAAGTTTTAGAAACTATGATTTGTGCTTCCCACAATTATAGTTAACTCAGTCATTCTGGATTTCTGATGGGGTTGAAAACATATAGCTATTGACCTTAAGAGAAAAGACTTGAGTGGATGGTCGTCAGCTGACATTCATCCTAAAGCCAGGTTCAGAACTACATGTTTTAGTTAGAATAGATGACAGAGGAGCTGGTTAGTCAACAAAAGGATGGACTGGGTATTAGGACTATCCTGTACCTCACTGGTACAAATTGGCATAATTATGTTCTAATTGTATTTTGAGAGAAAAGTTTCATTTTAACAGGAAGGGTGATGTGTAGGAGGAGCTAAGGTAGGAGGAGTACTGAGAGGAAGAAAAGGAGTAAGAAGAGGAGAAGAAGAAGGAGAGGAGAAGCTAGGTGATGAAAGAGAGAAAGAGGAGGGAGACAGGGAGGCAGAGGTTCAAGTATCTCCACCAGTCAAAGATAGTTGTTATATCTAGGTTGGTCAGTGGGTTACACCTCTGATTGAACAATTCCAAACTTATAAAGCCTATGATTAACATTATTTTTAAAAAATGTATAAATGCAAAAAGGAAAAGGGGGCATGGGATAGGGGTTTCCTAAGGAGGGTAGGGGGGGAATGGGGAAAGGGGATGCCATCTGAAGTGTAAATAAAATATCTAATAAAAAAAGAAAAAAGAAAAAAATATTACTTATAAAAAAAAGATGTCATTTCCTTTAATATTTCTTAATGAAGTTTTCTTTTCATTGGTCTCATAGTATCCTGCCTCAATCTTCAGCACATTATTAACTTCTTCCTTTCAAGTGTTTCTAATTCTCTCTCTCTCTTCCTCTCTCTCTTCCTCTCTCTCTCTCTCTCTCTCTCTCTCTCTCTGTGTGTGTGTGTGTGTATGTGTGTGTGTGTGTGTGTGTGTGTGTGTGCGTGTGTAAGACAAAAGGTGAATAAGAACAGTCAAAGGTAGTTGAGCACAAGGTAACTATAGAAGCTGAGAACTGAGAAATCTCTTCCTGCAGAGTTCCTCCCACCCCTAAGAAATCCCCATTCCCTTCTAGAGGCATATGCATTCCAAGCAGAAGGTGGTGTATCGCTGTGCGTGATCCAAGCACCTAATACAAATTCAAAACAATGGGAACTTCAGTGTTATATCTAGTCCCTGAAAGCACATCACTGTTGACACATCTATACCCTCATCCCACTCCCAACCCCCAAAAAACAGTAAGCAAAATGTCTGGTACATGAGCCGGTAACAGGTGCAAAGAAAAACAAAAATACACTAAAGCAAAGAGTGGATTTCCACCCCCGCAAGGAAAGGTGCTCAGTCCCCACTCTTTGTTGCCTTATTAATGATGATGACTCCTTAATCACATTCCCTAGTGGTGAGGAAAACATCTTGTTCCCATTCATTAGGTCACAATAACTTTTTGTTCACCCAAAGTGCCTGGGACAAGGTTCAGTGGGCAATGTCATTGACGGGACTGCTAATTGAAACCCGTCTGAAGCTTAGCACCCACAGAATGGAAGCCAGCCAAATCATCCCAGGCCTTTCATAATGGCTTCTTCCTGCCCCAAACCCCTGGGCCTAATCCACCAGCAAGTTGGCTCTTTGAAGGATTTGAACAATTCAATCACTGGAGGCCTTGGTACTCAAGATTTACAGGGAAAAAATTATAAATGTGTATGGGATGGATGCTCAGGTAGGCATGAACAAATGTACGTGTGAAACGATGAGTGGTGAATGTCAATCCAAAAGGTTTGATCCTCTGTCCGGTACCAAAATCAAAAGTCAGAATCAGACATGTGCAACTGTTTTAGTGCTTCTGGTAAACGCAACCATGACTTGATCAGCACTAATTGAGACAACCTCAACCACCTCAACAACAATAGCTAATGAACTATTCAATAAAACCAACCAACCTTACATCCTGACCTCAGAAGAAGTCAAACGAAGTCAATGACCCAACTAGGGTCATTTGCCAGGTAGCAAAGCCCCATAAAGGCTTTCTTTGGTAGCTCTTGATGAGAAAGCTGTCACATAGCACACTCTAGACTTCAGACGCAGCCACCACTGCCCCACAGATAGGTATGCACGTCTGTTTTCCAACCAAAACACTGCATGTGTTCTCTGGTGAGTTCTGCCAGCTGAACCACCACAAGGCTTCTTTGCCTCTTCATAAAGAAACATTAGCAATCCCATGATCTGACCTTCCAACAGAACCCTGAGTCACTGGTTCTTAGGAATGAAAGGGCAGGGGAGTACGAACCAAATGTTAATGAGAGAGAGGTATGGTAAGGCATTCCTGAAACGCAGGAGCCCACAGCTGCTGGAGATTGAAGGCTCAGTCTACTCATCTGTCCTCAGACGTTAGTGTGCACTATTTACTGCCTTCATCTTGTTGCACACCCCAAGTAAGCCAGTTGTTTTTGCAGTCAACCAAATTCCAGCAGACAGAGATGTTGAGTATGCCCAGAGATTGCACTGGTTTAGTTATTTTTTAGCACTCTGGCCTGACATAAAAACATTCTTTCAGATCCCAGTACTTCTCAGAACTCCACCGGCATAATAACTTGGAAATGTATTAGCGTCTTCACTCTCTCTGCCAACAAGTCCCCGGGGGTAGGCTCTAACAGAAGAAAGTTTTTACAGTCACTTCATGAGACAAAGTCACTCATCCACTGGACCTAATCAAGTTTTCCAAGATGTGGCCCACAGCTGACACCCAGAGCAACATTCTTTGTATTTGTTGGGTTTTTTTTTTTCCCCTTAAAAGAGAAATAGAGAAGAAGAAGGGGGAGGAGGGAAACACCTTTTACTTCTTCCACAGTAAAAATGCAATGGGCAAAAACAAGCAACTGCCATTCTGGGAGTGCTGATAGAGACTCCAGCCTGTAAGTAAAACAGACTTACCAGGAACAGAGGACTAATTAGCAGGTCAGCCAGATAATGCACTAACACAGGAGGAAATGTGTATTTAAGGAGAGGGGCTGAGTGTGGACCACAGGCGGTTGCTGGCCTTGCAGCTACTCTTTTGGCCTTGTGGAAGAACATTAGCATGGATTGGGAAAGGGAGTGACCTTAGTTCTAGCCCCAATTACTATCTCCTTCTCTCCTCCATGAATCATGCTCTCGGTATGAAAGAGGAGACCTTTTAAGCTCTGCATTTAGAAGCTGTGATCTGTTTGATTGCTCAAGGAACAGTTTAATAAACAGGGAGGCCATGTAGCTACATAGCCTAAGAGATGCAGAAGGTGGTGGTCTTATATTCCAAATGTGGGGCCCTGGGCCCACCTTCTGCCTGTATTGGTGGCTATCATGTGGAGGGTTGAGTCCATGGCATGCTTCTCTGTTTACTTGGCAACCTTTCAAGCAGAAATTTCTGGCAGGCTTGCCCAGTGGCTATCAACATGCTTAATGAGGACCTAGGGACACGTAGGATCTGCCAATGTCTTCCAAATGAGCAAAGAGGTACTACCTGTGGGGTTGTTTTAATGTCATGTATTTTGTTGGAGCATAAAATATCAAGAACATGCCCCTCTTTTTTTCAATGAATTTATTTAAGACTTAAGTGTGTAAATAATGTCCCCAGCACACTTGGGGACGGCCCTCAGCAACACAAGTTCACAAAAGCATACACATTCATTTCCTTTTTCTACTGGAACAAGTCACCACAGTCATGATGTTTAAAAATAAAACATTACATGACCTTGAAGTCCTAGAGGTCAGAAGTCTGAAATGGGTCTGTAGGGCCTCATTTTTATTCTGAGAGAATTCATTTCTTTTCCTTTCCCAGCTTTCAGACATGGTCCACAGTTCCTGGTTCGTCCACCATCCACCCTCTCAAGAGTCAACAGTAGAATACCTGAAATCTTTTACTCCAGCATCCCTCTAGCCCCATGTACAGGACTTTGTTGTTAATTAGTTGAGCCTGACTAGATAATCCAGGAAAGTATCACTATTTCTAGGTTATCTAGTTAGGACCTTAACTCTGTCTGTAACCTCACTTCTACATTCTTCTATAACATAAACAGTCATGGATTCCAGGGAATGATACATGGACATCTTTAGAGGGGCCATTCTTCTTCCAACCAGTGGGTCTTCACCGACCCCTTCTCTACTTTACTGCCTCCCCTTTAACTCTTCCTGCATTCGAGGGTACACAGGTGGCAGAAGCTATTTACCTGGTGCCATAGGAGATGGTGAGCTACTCAGAAAACTAAGCTAAGATTACAATAGTAGAAAGTGATACCTATGTAATTTAATTACATGAAGAATATTAGAACATCAAACCATCTCACGTGGTTCTATAACAGAAGACACCTGGAGTTGTAAATGTGTCAAAATTACAATGCAATTGCAAAATTACAGTATCCTGCAAAACACCAAGAAAGAACATCATGTCAACTGAAGGTTTTGCATAATAGGCTCACCAACCATATTAAACATACCCCACTCTGGTACATGTTATTGACAGTGGACAGAACCTGTAGAAACAGCTGAGCATGTCTGTCCTTCCTGCTTGGTTTTCCTGTGAACTTAGAACTGTCCTGAAAACAGAAAGAGACTTTTAATGATACCTGTGTTGTGCAGATTCAACATCAATGGCACCAAATCCCAAAAAAAAAAAAAAAAAAAAGTGAAAGGCAAGAATGACTTGTTTCAGCCTAAGGTTTGAGAGCTCTCTGCCCGTAGGTTGTAAGTATGTTCATTGTGAGCCTCATGGTGGGATAGAACCATCTACCGTAGTAGGCACATGTGACAGAGGTTGCTCACCTCAAGGTGGACAAGATTCAGAGAGAAGGAAGTATGGAGGACAGATATAATCTTTAAAATCATAACTCCAGGAATCCACTTCTTCCAGCAAAACCATCTACCAAAACAGTGCTACCAGATAAGGACCACGTGATCATGATCCTGTGGGGAACATTCTGTTCAAAGCATATTAACAGATAGTTTAGGCCAGATTGTGGCAAACTTCGCTGTGGGGAAACAAACCATGTGGGGAATATTTTAGACAGCTCGCTCACTCTCTCACTTGCTCCCGGCAGTGCTCCAGAACAAGAACCTTGTCCATGCAAGGCAGGTGCTCTTCTAGCCAGCCCCTAGAATACAGATTCTAATTCAGTCTATCTGATACCCAAGTAAGGTGAATGCCACTAGGCTAAGTACCACATCTTAGAGAGAAAAGACTTCAGCATTATATAGACTTAAAACTCAAAGAACTTTCACTGATCACTTTCTTGTAGGGTCTTGTATGGGATCCACTGGTACAGGGTATGCGAATGTTTTCTTTATAAACCATGCCCATAACACAGCTCCCATGATTTCTTGCTGTGTTTTTTCAAAAGCAGGAGAGGAAGTTAAAAATTCCCATGTAAACATTCTGAGCATGGAGCCTTCCTGCGGTTCACTTTTTAAAAGTAATTTCTCCTGAGTATATCATTCACACTTGAATCAATAGGAAATTTTTCCAAAACACTGAACTTAATTTTCACAATATTAAAATCATTCACTTTTTCACATGCCTGTATATGTGATGTTTATTTAAACAGTATCCTTGAAATAACATGCCGAAGCAGCAGAGGAATTGGGAGCAGACACAAGGGGCTCTTGGTGAGAACACAGCACAGTGGGAACTGACAAGGAAGAACCCCAGAGAACAGCTGGGTGGCTCCCGGCTATGGGATACAGAAAAGGATGCCGTTAGGAAGCAGTCAGGTGACCTGCCACTCTGAATCTGTGAATGGGTGACCTCACAAAGCTTGGCTGAGGAAGGACCATGATGCATTCATGGAGAGACAGAAATAACGGAGTTCAGTGCATAAAATTTTCCATTGTACTTTTTACTTTAACATCCAAGGAAGTCTGAAGTTTCCAGGACTACCCCTTAGTGAGTAAGTGTTAGTGCTGTTCCAGTAAAGGGGATGCTATGCTGACCCGTTAAAGAACCCTAGAATCACACATGTGATTCTAGAGGCATGTGTGGGTCTTCTTAAAGATTTCACAGAAATGTTTGACAACAACTAAAAACATCAGTGTCCCCTGATGTCTAGAACAGGCTTTTTTGGAGAAAGTTGACTGATGAAATTTGAGTTAGAAAGGAGGCATATCAGTTTTGGGAAGGCCAGGATTCACCACGTAGGTGTGACAGAGATAGAAAACCCAACTATCTTTTCTAACCTCTGCACACCCCACCGAGGGACCAAGATCCAGGATCCCAGGTTCCTTGTTTTAAAGGCTCCTTTTGATTTTAGTACTCCGTAGATTCCATGAAAGCAGTTATGTTATATGGAGCATAAAGGTTCTACAAAGGAGTTCAGCTGATCGCATAGAGAAATAAAAAGGCAAACAGAGAGAGCAAATGGAGCCTTGTTAGAGACAAAAGAAAGCGAAGGGGGAGAAATCAGGACCAGCGTGGCAGAAGAACCAAGCCACTTATCCACATGACAACAACTGGGACCCCACGGAATCTACAAAGAAGAGCCCAGGAGTCCTTGCCAGGGGACTGACAAGGGCCACCACTTTTTTAAGTCTCTTTTCTGACAGCTCCCTCCATCACCAGAGACACATCAGTTGCAAGTTATGAAGCCCTCAGCAGAGTCTATACACAATGACGCTTCTATACCACTATTCAGCCTCTACCAGGGAAAAGGCTGTGAATGGAAAAGAACACACCATTAACCATAGAGCCTTTCCTTGGTTCTCCAAGTGAAGTGTCACTAAGCACCAGGCCCAGTTACCTTCCCCATTGGCTTAGCCTTGCTGAATCCTCACCATCGTTTTTCTATGAAAGGAATGGGGCTGAGGGATGAAGGGGCATGTCTCTTGCCCCTTCAATAACCTCAGTCCACTCCCCGAGCACAGGAAGATGCCTCTCTGTTCTCCCTATTATGGCTAATTTATATAGAGTAAATAAAATGACACATGCCCCTGAAAGGACCCCGCACTCCGCCAAGCATGTTACCTGCAGTGCCGCAGCACACTGAACACATACAACCACCTGGTAAAGATACATGGTAATTGCACAATCACCTGGTAATGTCACATATTACAGATGAGGAACTTGGACTCTCAGGGACAGTAATCCAGTGGTTCAAGACCAGAATGGCTATAAAGGAAAGAATCCAAGACTAGGGATGTAACGCAGTGGTTACACTTGCCTAGCATGTTCAAGGCCCTGGATTCCGTGCCTGGTACCACATAAAAGAAGGGGACAGGGAAAAGCCCAGGGCAGTCTACTTCCAAGTCACTATACCTTTAGGCCACATATAAAGGCAACATCCCTAAAACTTCCTCTGCCCTGAATTCAATAACCAAGCTTGCAAAAGAAGACTGAGGAAGATTCACACCTGTAACCATAAGAGGTGGAAGGCAAAGGCAGGCTGATGGTGGTGGCTTTGAGGTCAGTGTGATCTACGTTGCAAGCTTCTGACAAGACGGGACTACATAATAAGACCTTGTCTTCCCAAAAAATGATTCAAGGAGAATGCTTTGAGGTCTGAGAAGAAACTAAATCTGCTGGGACTCTAAAGGAATGATCTAACCATTGTTTGGGCAAGTCAGTGCGATTGTGTCTTTTAAAGAAGGAACGAGAAAAAAGGAGAAAGTTCTGTCTGGTGTTTCTGAAAAGCAAAGTACTTGAGCTCAGAGAACTCCGTTCCTCACGGGCTCTGCAGGACACTCTGCACCTTCTGAAACTGTCAGTTGCTCTGTGTGTGGAACTGTTCCCTAAAGGAAAAAGCCCAAAACTCCATTACATGAGACCCATGAAACTATCTAGACAGAGGAAAGAGACACTCTAAGATATCTCTGCCTGGGGGTAGCAACACTAGTTGCTCCAAGAGTTCTGAGCCCCACATACAGAAGCAGGAAGGACATAGGTGAGCCAGAGGTGCTCCTATGACCTGAGACAGGTGTCGTTTGCAGGCACACAGGCCTCCTCACCAGCACTGAAAAGCTCACAGGGTCACCTGAGGCATCATGATGCTCCAAGCCCACCTCTTGGCTGACTGCCTGAGCTGATGGATTGCATCCTGTCAAGGTATTGATCCTGATGAACTAGGGGACCCTTGGCTATGATTAAATGAAGCTGATCATAAGAAAAAGTCTTGAGCTATAGATGACACCATGTCACTTGGGAGATGTACCAGAAAATCAACTCCAAACTGTTCTAATGGAATGTGATGGAGACCTTGGGCATCCAGGGAGTAACAGGAGATTTCTATAGAGCTGAAAATGCTTCTTGCCACCAGGAAGTCACATTCACTTGCTCTGTAAACATGAGGTCTCTGTGTGTGCTCGTGGAATAGGTCAGCCTTATAACCCTCTTGTATGACTTTGCCTCACATCTCTTCTGAAGGAACAAGCTAGCTCCCACATATGGTCATCATGTGGCCCATGTCACATACAGTTTCCTAAATCTTTTCTCCTTCCAGGGCTGCACAGAAAAGTCACCTGCAGGTCTGGTTCTCTCCACGTCTCTCAACCGACCCCAAATTCAAAATATTTAAGAAGTCTAAACGCCTTCCTTCTCTCTCTGTATGCTCTCTTCTGCTGTTAGCTACTTGTGTGAAGGCATCAGTGTCCTTTGAGACCAGGACTGATCCAAGAGAAACAAAAAGACCTTCTCAATGGTTTCCAGGCATGAAATGAGCTGAGCAGAGGTAAATAGGGAAGCTGTAACATGACCTGACTTCAGTCTGAAGGATCTCTGTGTCCATGGTTCATTATATGTTGGAATGGTTGTCTGGCAGGCTCCAGGTCTAACTCAGCTTTCCATTCCCACATTGGGCATTCTGCCTAACAGCAGCATGTTCCCATTCGCATGGTGTCTCTCACTGGTGGCAAGGCCATGCACGGTGCTTTTGACTGACACCCCAGAAGCTCATCATGTGTGTCAGGCACTGTACAGGCTCCAGAGAGAAGAGGCCTAGGGACTCTCACCTCTGCAGGAAGAACAACGACATATCATGAGACAACCAAGGAAATAGCCATGTAGTGTGATGGCCAGTGTGGTGAAGAGCCCTCACAACCTGATGCCTGAGCTATGCCCCTCTGCCAAGCAAAAAGGGCTAAACACAGCGTAGGATCCAGGTTCTTAGTTTGGAGGAACAATGGACTACGTCACAAGAGTGCAAGGTAACAGACTCTTCACCCTAGGCAAGGAGTTTGGCTTTATCATCAAAATCACAACAGGTTTTAGAGCAGAGTTCCAATGGCACATACACATTCTAGAAAATTCTCTGTGACTCCAGTTGCTGAGGGGATAGAAATGTGGTAGAGGTTAAAAGGCTGGAGGTGTGGAAACCACACCTGGGTAGCTACAGGAATGTGGGAGATGGTTATGAAAACCAACAGTTCTTCAGGACTTCCCTTCGAAGCCTCGTAGCAGCAGGAATACCTGAGGCACAGGGTAGAGAAGGCAGTGGCTGTCAAGTCTGGCTCGAGCATGCCGACCGAGTCCACAATCCTCTTGGGAGGTCTGTGTGGATGCGTATCCTGGGAGTCCCAGACTCAGGACACAAAACAGAACCTCCAAGGAATTGATCCAGCTGAGGGAAAGCTCGTGAGAATATTTAGAACAGCCTCCACGGGAGAATTGGTGGATATGTCTTGAACCTAGGAAACACTAATATTTAACAAAACTCACTAAGGTGGTTTTGTAAACGTGGAAGAGAGGGAAGAAATGAAGACAGGATAGAGTGACAGCCTGTAAATGAAGGCAGAAAACGGAGAAGTGTCATATACACTGGTTTGGGTTTGTTCTCATTACCCCTCCCATTTACAGAGACAGCAACTGGGGTTAGGATGTGAAGCCTCCTGTTCAGTTGCTGTAAGAAGACGAACTCAGACTTCAAATATAAGCCTCATTCATGCCCATCCTCCTACAACTGCCTTCCCCAAAGCAAGTTATTGGGTGATTTGTTTAGTTTATTTGTTTGTTTGTTTATATTATTCAGTTTGTAGAAAGTCTCCTCCAAATGGATCAAAACCTATGTGGAGAAGTGTTTCCCAGTACCCTGCTTTTCAACTGAAGAGTTCTGGTCTGGAGGCACGACTAACATTTCTTGAAATCTTTCTTGCCAGCCCACTCTATGCCGTCCATCATCCTGAAGCAACCCCTGACAGGTCCACAAGGCAGAGATCTGAAAAAAGGGGCCAGGGCGTGAAAACAAGGCACCCGTGAGACAGACAGACTTGGCTTGCCAGCTGTGTGGATCCCTGGCTGGCTGGCAGCAGAGAAGGCAACCTGACCTCATCTTCTCCCTTCAGTATGTGAGCCTGGAATGCCACCTAGTGTGTGTCACCAGGAACACCAGGGCCTGGCCTGTGCTTTTGTTTCATGGATGGTGTTTGTGTAGGTGAAACTCTGGAGCAGCCTTAAACCCTGTTCTCTCAGATGTTCCACCCATTGTAGTCAGTTCAGATAATCTGAGGGTTTAGCTAAGAGATCCTGGGTGACACAGGCACAGTCCCAGGAATGAACTTTACAACACACAACTGCAATCATAAACAAAAAGCCCTGAAAGGGGGCGGGGAGAGGCTCAACAAGTAAAGGCGCTTGTCACCAAACACAAAGACCTGAGTTCGATCCCCTGGTTCACAAGTTGGAAGTTGCCCTCTGACCTCCACATGAATGCTGAGGCACACATACATAGGTACAAGATAGTAATTTAGTGGGGTTTTGTTTGGAGAGAGAGAGAGAGAGAGAGAGAGAGAGAGAGAGAGAGAGAGAGAGACCCTGAGAAGCTAAAAGGAAATCCAGTATGTCAGGAAGGGCTAAGAGAAGGAGACACAAAAGTTAAAAAAGACAAACCTTGAAACTCAGCTGCCCAAAGCACATGTTAATCCCAGCCCCGCAGAGAACAAGCATCCTGTGAGGAATTATTTTCCCACAAAAAAAAAAAAAAAAAAAAAAAAAAAAAAAAAAAGGAAAATGGAGGAATAGCAGAGAGAAGAAGGAAGGGGAGAAAACGAAAGAAAGGAGGAGGAGGAAGAGGAGGGAAAGGAGAGGAGCAGGGGTGGAGGCACGAATGTGTGTGTGCCCCTAAGGAGTCTTGAGACAGTAACAGTTCAGAAAGCTGTAGGGTCCTTTACCGGAAGGCAGGGGGTTGGGGTGGGGGGTGGGGGGCACTTGACTTAAGATTTGCTTGAGGTAGGAATGATGGAATTTCCCTGTGCCTCCAGCTGAAGAGTAAATCAGTCCTGAAATGTACCAGAGGAAACCAGCAAACACAACATTACCGTCTCCCGCATCTCTCATGCAAAGTGTCCCAAAGAGCCTGGCAGAATGGAATTGAGCTGAGTCGCAATGAGAAAGCATATACGCCATAAAGGAACATTCGATATAGAAGCAATCACTCCAAGGTGATTCGTGCCATCAGTCAGTCAGAGGTGTAAATCCCACGGGGCGCATGAGGCATGTGGCTGGCCTGGATGCCTATTTTCTAGGGGCAATGAATGAATGAATTTCTCCGTCCTGCCCAGGCTCCAATGCTTTTAGCAATTGGCACTGTGGCAGGATTTATACCATGATTCTTGTAAACTGTACCTTCTCTCTCTCCTTTTCAAAGGTTCCTTTCAATAAAATGCAGATGGAATTGTTTGAGAGCTGCCTTGCATGTGTTTATAGGTTACTTCTGCCTCACTGCTTATGCAGGTGCGTGTTTCTAGGCCGCTTTGTTTTTTATTTTCTCTGCCTATTAGGGAAATGGAAACATATGGATTCCTTGTTTGGGCCCAGCGGACCTTATAGAATAGTATCCCCCATTGCTTTCCTCACACATCTTCCTGTAATCATAAGGCTCTGAATTAGCCTCTTAATCCCCCAGTGGAAAAGCCATAATACAGGGAAATTCAATAAAATGTATATGTGTTCTGAATGCCAAGGCATTTAGAAAGTGGATGGGAATGTGGTCAACTGTACAAGGAGAGGCTTTGCTGGTAAGAAGCTGATATGGCAGACTTGTGCCCAGCATGCAGAAAGCTAAGCTTTCTAAAGCCTAGTTGGGAGAAAAGAAAAAAAATGAACTGAAGGGCAAATGAATTAGAGAAGGATTCGGACTTAACCTCCAATATAAATGTGTCCAGCTTCCATGAGCATATACAAAGATTCTAGCAAACGTTCTTTACCTGCAAGATACAGATTCTAGAAATACTGCAGCGCCTTCCCAGAAATGCATAGTATGTAATATTAAAGAAATTCTATAAGTAACATCCCCCGCACTATGACCCCCACTGTAAGTAAATACCTCATTTACTGAAGGTGTGTGTTTAATTAAAATGTCTCACTCCAACCTTCTAGGAAGAAGAAACAAGAAAATGTTTACGCAGGAGGTTGCCCACCACCCCCAGCAGACTGGTTATTACAATTAATGCAAACACATAATGTCTATTTTGGAAGAAAAATTTTAAAAAAGAACATCCTTTAGCCAAAGATTATCGTTTTGCCATCCTTTTCCCATGTCGGCCAAAAGACAGACCAGCCTCCTTATCCGGAAGGCGAGGGAGTGAAGAACACGGATGCTGGTCCCTCCCACACCTACTGCTTCAACGGGAGTCAAAATGCTGTGCAGAGTCCAGCTCAAGATGTCGCTGGGTTCCCCGTGCTTCCCTGGACACTCGGTAACACTGGCCGACTCAGTCTAGAATAAGTCACAGGATGGAGCCCCATGAACACAGGTCCTAAACAGCTCCCCAAAAACAATGATGGTTACTGTTCTAGATGTGGGAAGCACTGATAGTCAGAAACCTCCCAGCCCTGTCCAGAAACTGACACCCCCTCCCTCCAGACTGCCCCTTCTCCCCCCCCCCCCGACCCCCATCTGAAACCAAGCCATTGAGAATAGCTGTATGGGCGTGCGCCCCCTAGTGGAGAATTATCCAATATAATGATGATTGTCACTGTGGGATTTTTTTTCTGGCGTAGAGAAAGAAAAAGCTGGAAAACCAAGGTTTGAGACCAGGGCTGAACTTCGTTTTTTCCTTCTTAGATTCATGGGTCCAGTTCTGTAGTAGCTTCTCTAAAGGGAATAGTTATGTTTACCAGTGTCCCTCTGACTAGGGGCAATTGAGATACTTGGGGGAGGGGGGGTTGGGTTTTGGTAGTTTTATTTTGTTTTAAGATGGGTGTTGATGTGAGGATGGACTTGGTTTTACTATGCAGCCCAGGCTGAATTGGAAACTGCTGTCCTCCTGCCTATGAGATTCCTTAATCCCGGGACTGCAGGCATGGGTGCCCCACCTAGGACCAGAGAAGATAACATCAAGACGTCACTTTCAGCCTTAGCATACAAAGGACTAAAAGTGAACTAGTAATATGTACTAAAGTGTCTCAGACAGGATTCTCATTTGTCACAGGCAAGTCCAGAGGTGGCTTTCCAACAACAGAATTTACCCCTCCATCCTTGTCTGAACCTCTTCCTTATCTCTGTGCTCATTCAAGAGTTGGCTAGCCAGGAGAATAGGAAAGAATTGCAAATGCCTAGGCTTGGAGACACATCCTCATCTGGTTTCTTACTGTTACTAGGAAGATAGGGTAAATATTAATTAAATAATCTGATGCATCTTTTTATCTTGACAAACAGCACATCCCTCGTCTTCACATAAACAAATTAGGAAAGCTGCGTGAGGGTGTATGCTTCTAGAGACAGTGAGAAAAGTAAATGCAAAAAAAGAAAAAAAAGAAAAGAAAAGTAAATGCAGACTTTCCAACTGTGCACTTAGTATATGCCACAAGTTATACTGGGCGCCTGAGATTGAAGCTATTTCGAATGTAATTACCACAGTCACCCCCCACTGGGCAGGGACTCTGAAGGTCTGCCCGGCTTCTAGTGCATGGCTGGTGCTCAATAAATGACAAATGCAATTATAATAATTAATAATTCATATATTAATAATTCAATCTCTTTCCCCTCTCTCAGAAATTGCCCACTAACATTCCATGTATACATGAGAACTAGGGTTACCAAATGCCCCAGACTTTCTCCACACTTTCATAAAGCTGTGTGCAAAGGTCACCTTGAAGAGCTGGTCACAGCTGCCAGTTTGTCTAACGAAGACCACCGCTTAAAATGCTTCATTTTCTTCTTATCTCCTTCATATTTCAAATGTTTGTAACTGACTTTAATACCTCTTTGGAGAAATAAATGGCCTACTGCCACACTTGATAGGCATTGAGATGGCCTGCACTCCCAGAGGCAAGGCAGTGGAATTTCTAGCTAATTCCCAGCACCCCCTGCTCTATCCCAACCCTGCACAGGGCTCCAGCAATCCCTTCCTGCATCCTGACACTGCCCCCAGGGATGAGGGCTTTGCTACATGTGCCAGCATGTTATCTGGGGGGACCGGTGAAGTCCGGTCAGCAGGTCTTCATCCCACATGGAGCAGATTGTTCATCTCAGAGACAATCACAAAAATCAAAGGCTCAAGAGAGTTGTTAATGTCCCAGCAAGTCCTCCCTGAAGGGGCAAATGCTGGTCTCTTTATCTCTTTGTTGTCCTTTCCCTGGCTGGCCTGGCTTTTTCACAATGCAGGTGATGCTTCTCTGTTTGATCAGAACTCACATTGCCTAATGAATTTCAATTGCCATTTTATCGGGTTATCCCATTGGCCTCTCTTCCACAGGCGTCCCAGACGGTTTCTACACAGAGACTGACATTCGGCACCCCTGACCACCCTGCCCCCATCTGTCTCATCCTCCAGATACTTTCTATAGCAATAAGACTGAGATGGGCAGGAAAGAGGACGGCTGCAGTTGTTAGACAACTATTACAATTCTTCTGGAGTCCAGAGATGGCTGACCTTGTGTTACACATAAATCCGTTCCCACATCCTCACTGCAAGGAACCAGAAGGCAAGCGAGCCCTCCCCGATGAGTATCTTGCTCTACCAATTTTTTTCAGTTTTCCCACTTGCAGGTTCCAAGTAAGAGCCACCTAACTACAGCCCCTGACTTCACCTTCAAAGGGACAAGTGAATGATCAGTAAGACTAATTTTCAGATGTGACTTTCCTCATGAGGACCATGAGGTTTCGCTGGAGATCTGTCCTAAGCATGGCATCTGCAGAGAGCCATTCTAAATAGCTGTTGTGGGGGTTTGAATACAAATGTCCCTCATAGGTCCACAGGGAGTGGCAGTATTAGGAGGCCTTTGTTGGAATGGGTGTGGTCTTGTTGGAAGAAATGTGTCACTGGGGGGGGGGGGGCTTTGAGAACTCAGAAGCTCAAGCCAGGCCTAATGGCTCACTGTTCTCTTCCTTCTACTGCCTGTGGATCCAGATGTAGAACTCTCAGCTACCTCTCCAGCACCACGTCTGCCTGCCTGCTGCCGTGCTTCCCTCATGACAATAACAGACTAAACCTCTAAGCTGTAAGCCATTCCCAATTACATGTTTCCCCTTACAAGAGTCACTGTAGTCTATAGTGACTATTTCGGTTTCTTTAGAAATCTAGTTACGTTATGTGAATGTGGTTTTGTTTTAATCCCAGATGTGGAATAAGAGGCTGCTTCAGAGCAGGTGATTATGATTTTCCTGGTGCAGTTCAGGGGTGTGGTTTTTGCCAGTAGTTTAATTCTGGGGACTCTGGAGAGGGTATAAAAATGCTAGAGCCCTGAGGGGGGGACCAGGGCTGCTGCGCTTGTTGTTCTTGGTGGTTGTTGTTGTTCTTGGTTGTTGTTGTTGTTGTTACAGTTTGTCAAATGTTCATGAACAAAGAGGCAAAAAGAACTTAGAGATATCCTGACTACGAAGATTGGACTTGCCCCCAAGGCACTCAATGTCCCTAATCAGGAGAAAGTAGTCTAAAGAGGTCTATGCCCCCTTTCTCCTCTACTCTTGGTTTCCTACCCAGTGTTGGGGAATTGGAAGGGACTGGGGTAGAATAAGACTTGGGAGGTAAAAGAACCCAATAAATAATAAAACAAATACTCAACAGTAGTCACAGTGTCTCTTCACAGCAATAAAACCCTGGCTAAGACGGCAGCTGGTAGCAAGACCAAGTTCCCACGCTCCCCATCGGCATGAAGTGCGGCACGCTGCCTCCCTTCCTGGGAACTCCAGGCAGAATTGTTGCTCCTGTTTGGTTTCAGCACACTATGTGTCTCTTGAGAGTGAAATCCTTTGCTATGGGCTTTTCCTAAAGCTACTAACTAGTTCAACCTGCCTGCCACCATCAATGGTCTGTGCTAACACTCCTTGTAGAGCCATTCAAAATGTCTTTGCCTCTAGGACCATTCTTCATTTTACTGATTTAGAGATCTCTCATTGAACAACTCCATTGATTATCTATTGAAGACTTAATGGCCTAAAAGTCTCAGGGGGACCGAGAAACTCCAGAAAAGGGATGTTAACCTGA
The DNA here is from genome assembly GCF_011762505.2 of Arvicanthis niloticus. Lineage (NCBI taxonomy): Eukaryota > Metazoa > Chordata > Mammalia > Rodentia > Muridae > Arvicanthis > Arvicanthis niloticus. Next base: position 119,897,881 of record NC_047660.1, on the reverse strand, counting down.
CAGATAACACCTGAGGTATCTTCTGGTCAAAGCTCCACATACCAAACCCTGATGCTATGTACCGCTCTGACACTGCAGAACTGACCTGTAGATAGACTCTTCTATCCCCGAAGTCGCCCCTTTTCCATCCTTTAAAACCTCAGTCTCCTGTGCCACATGCACACATGTCTACCTCTATGGAGAGACTGCAGTCCTTTGCTTGTCCTGATTAAAGAACAATTCTGTTTGTGGACATGCCCATCTGCTTTCTCCACCAATCCTGATCTAATAGCTACACATAGGCCTACAGAAGTCAGTATAACAGATTCATCATCTTTCCCTACAAGTCTGATCTCTTTCCACATTCCTTATACTAATCCAGAGAGGCCACTATTCTCCTAGTTTAAGGACTGACAAGCTTTTTCTATAAAGGACCAAATAATGTCCTAGTCACCAATATTCAACTCCTCTGTCACAGCATAAAGCAGTAGCAGCAATTGATAATGCAGAAACGAGTGTGCATAGCATTATCCCAATAAAACTTTATAAAAACACACATGTCATGGACTGAATGTTTCTGAACCCTTCAATTCATATGCTGCAACCTAACCCTTGATGAAAGTTTTAAGATGTGGGGCCTTTAGGGCTGACTAGATCATAAAAGCTGAAAGAATAACCCCATGAACGATATCCCTTCCATGACAGGAAAGTACAGTGAGAAGGTTCTAGGAACCAAGAAATCAGTTCTTACCATCCACCAACTGCCTGTGCCATGCTCTCAGGCTTCCCAGTTCCCAGTGCAGTGAGAGAGGCATCTGTGGCTCGTAAGCCACTCGCCCACATTATCCCATCATCTTTTTGCTTTTGGGGGGTTGGTTGGTTGGTAGACAAAGCTTTATTCTGCCCAAGATAGAATTCACTCTGTAGCCCAAACCCCTCACAATCTCACAATCCTTCTGCCTCAGCATCCTGACTGCTGGAATGGCAGGCTTCCAAAACTTATTAACATACAAAGACAAACTTATCATTTTCCTTCTAGAATCTGGAAGTCTGGATTTTCTTTTTCATTAACTGATTTATTTATTTATTCACTTTACATCCCAGGCAAAGCTCCCCCTTCCTCCTCTCCTCCTAGTCCTACTGTCACAAATCCCTCCTCCCCATTACCCTCCCCTTGAGTACCAACCCTCCCTGGGATATCAGTTTGCAACAGGGTTAAACACATCCTCTCCCACTGAGGCCTGAACAGGCAGGCAACAGAGTCAGAGACAGCCCCCTCTCCAATTGTTAGCGGATCCACATGAAGACCAAGCTGTACCTCTGCTACAAATGTGTAAAGGGCCTACATCCAGCCCCTGTACAGTCTTTGGTTAGTGTTTTAGTCTCTGTGAGCCCCCACAGGCCTAGGTTAGTGTACTCTGTAGGTCTTCCTGTGGTATTCTTGTGGAAGTTCTGAATTCTCAACACTACATCCTCCTCTATGCTGTCAAGTAATGGCAAAGCAACAATTCTTTGGTTGGGTAGGTGGAATTTTGAGGCAAAAGTCTCACTATGAAGCCCAGGCTGGCCTTGATCTGCCCTGTTCAACATCCCGAGTGTACCATGCAATGTTTTTTTTTTTTTTTTTTGGTTTTTCGAGACAGAGTTTCTCTGTGTAGCCCTGGCTGTCCTAGAACTCACTCTGAAGACCAGACTGGCCCCAAGTGCTGGGATTAAAGGCGTGCACCACCACCGCCCATCATCATGCAATGTTTCTTAAGAGTACTCCACAATGACTTTCCGGGCTCTCCCTTCCCCCTACCCATCATCCCAAGGGCTTTGATGCTATCACTTGCTTCATCTTATTAGAAGTGTCAAAGCAATCTTATTCGTGAATTCCTTGTCTTTCTATAGAGTCCTTATGGCTTGTGGCTTAAAGTGATGAAGAGGAGTCCAGAGCTGGAAGGTATAGCTCAGAAGCAGAGTTCTTCCTGGGATGTGCAAGGTCCTGAGTTTAACCCAAAACACTACCAGAAAGAACACTGAGAATTTGCTATGGACCAATCCTACAACCAGGACAGCAAATTGCATTCCCCAAAAAAGATAATAGTAACTGTATCTTGAATTTTTCCTGGCAGACAGTGATTACAACACAATGTCAATTCTAGAGAAATTTATGTAAATGTAAAAAATATGTACATTGACATCCACGAGATGTTGTATATGTTTTGAATTACAGCAAATGTTTATGGCATGTTATGCAACATTTTTGTTCTTCCCGATTCAACTAGCTTTTTTGTTTATTTCGCTAATAGTCATTGTTATCTATAAAATTATAATAAAATGATAAGAGTGTATGTGGCTAGTTTTTATATCAATTTGATTCAGGCTAGAAGAAGGAACATGAACTGAGAAAATACCCCACACCAGATTGGCCTATGAGCAAATCCCGACACATATTTTCTTAATTAGTGATTGATGTGGGAAGGCCCAGTCCACTGTGGGTGGTACTACCCCTAGGCAGGTAGTCCTGGATAGTATAAGAAAACAGAATGAATAGTAATAAAAACAACATGGTACTTACACAAAAAAACAAACGTGTAGACCAATGAAGCAAAATGGAAGACCCAAACACAAATGCACATAACTTCAGCCATTTAATTTTAATTGACATTAATTGACATTTTAACTGACAAAGGTGCCCAAAATATATACTGGAGAAAAGAACACATCTTCAACAAATGGTGCTGGGAAACTGGATGTCTACATGCAGAAGAAGGAAATTGGTCCCATACCTAACACCTTGCACAAAGCTAACTCTGAGTGGTTCAAAGATCTAAATGTGAAATCTGAAACTACTAGAAGAAAACATAGGTGGTACATCATCTAGGTGGAGGGATGAATGTTCTGAACAGAACTCCATTCGTCCAAAAATTAAGGTGAGTGGGGCTTCATAAAGCTAAAAGGCTTCTGCACAGCTAAAGAAATAGCCATGCCAAGCAGTGATGCTGCACAGCTTTAATCCCAGCACTCGGGAGGCAGTGACAGGGAGATCTCCATAAATGTGAGCTGGTCTGGTCTACAGAGCAAGTTCCAGAACAGCCAGGGCTACACAGAGAAACCCGGTCTTGGAGAATGAATGAAAGGAAGGAAGGAAGGAAGGAAGGAAGGAAGGAAGGAAGGAAGGAAAGAAGGAAGGAAAAAAGAAAGGAAGAAAGGAAAGGAAAGAAGAAAGAGAAAAGAGGCCCACAGAATGGGGGAGAATTTTTCCCAGCTACACATCTGACAGAGAATTAATACCCAGAATATATAAATAACTCAAAAGACAGAGAGTCAAAATGACCTGGGATCTAAAGAGAACATTCTTAAAAGAAGGGGAAAAAAAAAATCTCAAAAAAATGTTCATTGTCTAGAGTAATCAGGGAAATGCACATCAAAACAATCTTGAGGTTGTATCTTACCTCAGACAGAATGGCAAAGATCAACCAAAAGATCGAAAATGGATGTTGGACGGGATGTGGGGGAATGGGGGCCATCACTTACTGTTAACTGGATTCCAGACTGGCCCAGCCCTCCCTAGATATCCACTGTGATTAATTCTTTAAAAGCTAAAGATAAATCTACCCTATGACCCACCCAGTCACAAAAGTCCTCACAAGTCCACACAAAAGTCCTCACAAGTCCACACAAGCTACCAACAAAAAAAGCAAAGAGCATGCATTCTCTACTGCCCGTGCCCACACCATCCTGATCTGAAGGTGTGAAGGCCTGGGACTGACAGCAGGAGGGACGAGGGAGGGAGGGGGTCACTTTCTCTGTCTTAGTTCAGCTGTAAATTTTCTGGGCTATACGACCATGACAATTGATTTATTTTTCATTTAATACAGATTTATTCTGTGAAGCTTTGAACACTCGGTGACTTGGAATGGAGAATTTTCAGTTAGTAAAGCATACAGTCCGTAAGCGTTATTTGGATGTGAAATCCGTTCATCTGCACTTCCCTTGTTTGGAGATAACGATATTTTCTGCTGCCCCATTTGACAGATCTCCAACGTTGAGCATTACAGTGTTAATCTGAACTGGTAAGTGATCAAAGCTTATATCCTGGCTTCTTTTCAGATAAGACTGACTTTAAAAAAAAAAATCATATTCTTATAAACAGCCAAAGAAAAAGTCAAGAGTTCCTGTGGAATCTAATGAGATCTATTATGCTAAGTAGGGAGACACCCCTCCCCCCCCCCCCCACAGGCCCTTAAGAAAAGAGCTCAAGGAAGTTAGAAATCAAATTGCCAAGTCTAATGGATTCCCTGTGTGACTAACTCATTGTATTGTTTCGCGTGTTTGAGGAGATGCACACATTTCACGGACAGGCTTAGTCACTCCTGCTTGGACAGCTGCTGCCCTGCTCCATGTCTAAGGTCAGGTTCATCCATGGCTGAGCTCAGCGGCTCTTGCTCAAGTGGGATCAATGCATGAAAGAGTTTTCTGTTGACATTACTCTGATGCTTCCAGGGGACCAGTTCCTACCCTGTCTCAGGAAGACTCTGCCCCTTCGTGGTGGGAGGTGGATGCGATTAAAAGACTAGGGTAGATAAAAGCTTTCATCGGGAGAGGCTGAATACCAAAGAACTGCTCAGGGTCAAGCAGATGTACCAAATACACCCTGCCCCTTGTGGCTTCTAAGCCCTCACCTTTATTTTCAACAATTTGCTTCTTTTGTGCTAGCCACTTTTCATGCAAAATCCAAAGAGAAAATGGAATGGAGTGTCTTAAAGCCTGTTGGGGGAAGGTGGGATTAACACACCCCACAGATAACAATAGCAAGCCTTCAACCTCACTCTCACTGATGGCCTCTAGAGCCTGCTACACTCTAGCAGCCTTTAAGATTGTGTACATGATATTTAGCACCTTTACATTGCAATTCTACTTGGCACATCTTCATATTTTTAATATCTATAGTATTTTAGTACATGTATATTTAGAAACCATCTGTTAAAATACACTGAAAGAAATAAAAATCATACGGTTTCCTAATTGTGCATGTTTGTGTGCATAATCTTAATACTATAGTGTGCAATTTAATTTTCCAAATGGATTACAAATAAGGTTTTGAAAAAAATAATAAAGTTGGGAGTTATTCTTTGGTTACAGTATCATACATTTCCTTGTGGGAATTCAGGGACTGTCCCCTGGATTTGTTTTTTGGGGTTTTTTTTTTTTTTTTTTTTTTTGGTTTTTTTTTTTTTTTTAATGAATCCTAAGCCTAGTAACCAGTAAATATAATGTGATACCTGAAATTTGTGTTACTGATTTTTGTGGTGTTGGCGATGGAACCCAGAACCTCTCGGCTGATGTACCGCTGAGCCCTGACGGCTAAAGTCTCAGCTGTGTGATCAAGGGGCCTTTGTTTTAATCACAGAGGCTATAAAATTATTTTCATCATTAGTTGTAGCTCTGTTTAAATCGGAATTGTTACAGGTGTGGTGACACACACTGTAATCCCAACACTCAGATTTGCTGTAAGTCTGAGGCCAGCTTGGGCTACAGAGAAAATAGAAAGGCAGCCAGGGATACACAGTAAAACCCTGTCAAACACACATAACACACACACAAACACAAACTAAACAGTTGTACATGCATGTAGTATATATTAATTAGAAAAAGAAGTCATAAAATGCAGATGCAGCATCCCTGGTCCAAAATACTTTTTCCACTCAAACAATTTCAGACTTTGTAGCATTTTGACTTTACAGATTAGGGTCGTTCAAATGACAATCCATGTAAATATTTCCAGATCTGGGGTGGTGGCAGGTGAATCCCAAATCCGAATCCCTTCTGATCATCCCAAGCACTTCAGATAAAGGATGCTCGGCCTGTGTTGGGACTGAGTCTCAAACTCTTCCCCTCTCTATTAAGTTATCACTCGGAAAGGGTGTAGAGAGAATCTCTGGTGTACTGTTTGGAAGCATCACCTGTCAATAGATAAGTTGTTGTCCTATTAGCTTAGGTAGGAAATAGGAGGAGAGAGTTGCAGCAGGAAGAGAGGGTTCTGGGAAGCAGTCAAGTACAGGGGGGAGTCACCCAGAACACTGATGGAAACAGTTTCCAAACCTGAGGATAGCCAACTAGCCTCGTGGCAGGACTTAGCATAGAGTAAACAGGATAACTGAGTTACCAACCAGCAGAAAAGAAGTCAAAGCTTTTGGCCTAGGAATTTATTCATAAATAATTCAGTCTCAGCGTTATTATTTTGGGAACTTGGGAGAGGGTAGAAAGTCTCACATTTACAAAAGGCCATCCTTAGGGTTACTATTGCTATGATGAAGCACCATGACCAAAAGCAATTTGGAAAGAAAGGGTTTCGTTTGGCTATATTTCCAAATCTACAGTCCATCACTGAAGGAAATCAGGACAGGAACTCAAACAGGTTGAGTGTCTGGAAGCAGGAGCAAATGCAGAGTCATGGAGGGCTGCTGCTTGCTGGCTTGTTCAGTCTGCTTTTCTGTAAAACTCGGGACCACCAGCCTACGGGATGGCAGCACCCACAGTGGGCTTGGTCATCCCACATCAATCACTAATTAAGAAAATGCTTGCATACATGCTTGCCTACAGCCCAGTCTTATGGGTTCATTTTCTCAGTTGAAGTTCTCTCCTCTCAGATGGCTCTAGCCTGGGTCGAGTTGACATAAAATTAGGGGGCACAGAGAGGCACAGTTTGGACCTGAAAATCGAGATGTGTGACGGAGAAGATGGTTTGCTGCACTTGGCAACATGAGAGATGATCAGAAGATAAAAAATTCCTAGCATATAAAAGCCAGGCTGCTGTGAACAAGCCAAGATTTGGCTAGAGTCCACAAAGAAGGCAAGAATATTGAATAAACTTGGACAACGAGAAGAAATTGAATGGACTTGGAAAAGGCAGTGAGAAAACTTGCAAACTTCCATGTTTGCATTCTTGCAAAGAGTTAAGGTATACAGGAAATGGGACCCTAGCTTGAAATGATGACACCCAAGAAGCTGACACAAATATTTCGAGTTCAAGGCCAGCTTGAAATCCATAGAAAAACTCTATCAGAAAAAGAAGATAGTAATGATAACAGTAATAGCAGCGATTAGGAGACAGGAGATACAGAAAATGTGGAAAGCACACCAGACTTCAAGTTGTCTACACCCTGGTTTTCACTCTGTCCCTTGCATGGGTTCTGTATAAATGGCAGTCTACACTGATGGCCATAGCAAAATGCCATAGGCTGAGGGAGTTTAATCTATCAAGACTCTTTTTTCCTAGTTGTGGAAACTGGAAACCCAAGATCAAATTGACAGCATGGTCGTCTTCTTGGCTTTTGGACAATTGCTTCATCCTTGTGACCTCACATGACCCCACCACCACCAATGCGAGAGAATGAAGGGGAGAGAACGTGAACCATCCCTTACCTCACGTTCTGAGGGCACTGATCCCAAGGACCACTCTTGACCTCATCTGACCCTAAGTATCCCTCCAAAGCTCCATCATCATAAGGCTTCACATATGAATTTGGAGGGCAATTCACAATCTGATAGTAAAACATGAAACAAGCCGCCATGAAGCCTCCATGCTAAACAACAAATAACATACACAGTTCACTGACTACTCGTGCACATGTGTGCAGGTACCTGTGGAGATCAGAGGTCAACTCATTTGTGAGATGGAATCCCTTACCATATAGACTAGGGCTTTAACTAATGATTAATTAGGATACCTGTCCTGAAAGCCCCCAGGAATCCGTCTCTACCTCCCCAGTGCTGGGATTACAATGTATACCACAAGACCCGGCTTTTTAATAATAAAGCATCTCCCCAGCTCCACTTACCTTATTTGGACTCTTCTTCATCTGGGCTCAACTTGGGTGGCTGAGTCCCTTGGCCATGTCTCCTTCCTCTGAGCAAACCATGCCACAATGGAGGTGGGGAAGACGAGTCTGAGCTTGCCTTTTTCAATCATCCGGTTGTGTCTCATTTGCTAATTTCCTTTTTAGCTAAAGCTGTTCACATGCAGGACCATCCTAGTCACCCACCACAGTCACCAAACAGACATAAATGACATAAGTGTATTTCTTCTACATCTGTTCATTATCATGTAAGGATTCGTCTCAACTATCCTGATGACTTAGATCATCAGCTGGTGGCCCTAGATTTTCTAACTAAATCTCAGTCTCTTCTATTGTTCCACTACATTTTGCCCATAACACAAACTAGTTGAAGTCCCACAATACAACTCACTCTCTTGAGAAGCCTACTCTCACACTTGAATACAGTGTTCGCCCTGAAATAAACTCCCTACTCTGTCTCCTTTCTGAATTCTTTCTTCAAGAGTCATGAACCTGGAAACGCTGCAAAGAGGCCTCATTCTGGTGTCTCTCTTGAGACTTCCTCGGCCTTCAATTACTGGTAACAGAGCAGTTAAAATATCTTATGGGAAAATATTTATGGGAGATTTTAAAGTCCACAGAACTCAATTAAATCAAGATTTTGGAGCTGGGTATTCAGTTCCATGGTATAAAGCTTGTCTTGCAGGAGCAAGGCCTTGGATTCAATCACTAGCATTAAAAAAAAATTTTCAGAAACTCATTCTCCAACCGGTTATCCTCTCCCTGCCAGTCACTGCAGTCTTTCTCTGAAGAGGGCTGGGAGTGGCCTCAGGCAAAGTGAGAGGGAAAGGCACAAGGCCTATCTGCAGTAATTCCTATTCCGTCTGGGGAGATGGCTCAGCAGGTAACAGAACTTGCTGTTAAACTTGACAGTACTGAATTCAGCCACTGGAATCCACATAGAAGAAGAGAAACGACTATTGCAAGTTGTTCTTTGACCTACACACAAACACACACACACACAAACACACACGAAATAAATAAATGTTCAGAAAAATGTTACGATAACACTATTCCCTGAAATCTTGAAAGTTGCAAGGAGGAAACAGACGACAAAGCTATTATACTGACATCATGAAGAGATTGAGGAGCCGGGCAGTGGTGGCGCACGCCTTTAATCCCGGCACTTGGGAGGCAGAGGCAGGCGGATTTCTGAGTTCAAGACCAGCCTGGTCTACAGAGTGAGTTCCAGGACAGCCAGGACTACACAGAGAAACCCTGTCTTGAAAAACAAAAAACAAAAAACAAACAAAAAAAAAAGTGAAGAGATTGAGATTGAGACTTAGGCAGAAAATCCAGGGCCACCAGCTTCTAAGCCATCAGAATAATTGAGAAGAGACGATTCCCTACATGATAATGAACAGATGTAGAAGAAATACATTTTTCAGCACTAGAAAGAGGTTGTACTGAAATATCAAATTTAGAACGATCCCAGAGGGACAGCAGGACACACTTCACGATGAGCATAAAGAATTGTGTCCGGCCCTGTAGAGCTGAGTGCACCTTTCAGGCTATGCTCTTCTCCTCTGCAGATGACAGTTGCCATAACCACCACACTTTCTGCAGGGAGAGGCCACAGTCAGCCCAGAAGCTACCCCTGGAACAAAGTAGACAAGCCCTTGCCCAAGAGCAGCCAAGGACTTGGACTTGTAGCTGGGAAGATGTACCTTCTGGAGTCCCAGACCACATTACTCTGCAGAGGCAAGCCCACACATGCCCTGTGTAAAGCATGAACACCCTGTGCACTCACAGAGCTTACCTCTGCCCCTTCATTCATAAAACAGGCCATTGGCATCACACTGACCAAGGACAGGTTGCCCAGGCCAAGGCTGGTATCTTACCCAACATGGCACCCACCTGCCAAGCATGAGTTAGCCCTACTTGCCCACTGACTCTTAGCATGTCAGACTCTTGAGTACCCGTTCCCCATCTGACAAACTTACTTGGGAGAACTCACAGGCAAGAGCCAACCATGAAAAGAAGATAAAATGTTGTTTTCAGATCTCTTTCCTTGGGGAGACTTAAACAAACAACCCCTTCTTACCAGGGACCAATAACAAGCCAGAGTCCAGTTCTGAGAACTAACAAGTTTATGGGCTTGCTTATAGTACTGGGTGACCCCAAAGCAGTGTCATCACTAACAAGGCTCACCCCAACATGTTTGTGGATTTCCCCATAAGCACACAGATAGAGTCAAACTTCTATGGTCTGGTCTATATGCCCTAGCACCTCCTGAGGCCACAGGCCATATGCAGTCAGAGTGAAATCACATACAGCTGGCTAGAAGGTACAGGCGGCAGTGGCCTGATTCTTAGGTGGGAGTCCATCAACCCTACCCACTCCCCTATTTCTATGAGAAAATAACAGTCAACAAACAGAATCTTGGGGTCCCTTGCAAATAGTCACAGTTGCTCTGAAGTAGTGACTGAAAACAAAGGACAGGTCACTACCACAAATAAGATCAATAGGCTTCATACTGGGGCCCTAATAGGAGGATATGGTGTCCTGCCCACACCCCTGTCACCCTATGGCTTGTTCCTGCCCTCCTGTGTTGGGATGGGGCACACATGACAGGGAGCATTGATTATGTAATTATGGTGACTATTAGACACAATGGGGAGAGACAGCCACCACTGACCCCCACACTAGGAAGCATAGTGAGGCCTCTCCCAGCACCTGTGGCACTGTTGGTTGGGTCCACAGAGGTGGAAACCATTCTCAAGGAGAAAATGAGAGTGTGGAGATAGCACAATGGGAAAGCCCAGCCCTGGGGGTTGGGTGTGGAGGAAGCTAGATCCTGGAAACAGCTAGAGGCAAGTCTGATAACTCACATCTGTAGCCGGCAGTAGGGGAGATGACTACAGGGAAATCAGAAGTTCAGAGTTATCCTCAGTTATACAAAAAGCATTTGAGGCCAGCCTGAGCTGCAAGAGATCGTCTCTTTAAAACATATTAATGGACAATCTGAAAGAGCCTGTAATCCTGGCACTCAAAAGTCTGAAGCACAAAGACATCAAGTTCAAGGCCAGCCTGGGCTACATGGTAAGACCCTGTCTCCAGAAGCCAAACAAACAAGACACTATGCGTAAAGCTTTCACCCAAGAGCAGATTTAACACTCAGACCAGACCGTAGAAGTTTGACTCTATCTGTGTGCTTATGGATAAATCCACAAACATGTTGGGGGTGAGCCTTGTTAGTGATGACACTGCTTTGGGGTCACCCAGTACTATAAGCAAGCCCATAAACTTGTTAGTTCTCAGAACTGGACTCTGTGTTCATTCAATTTTTTTTCATTTATTTGATTAATAGTCTGGTGTGAGTTTTCTCTTAAAGATACCTTTCAGCTGTATCAGTAACTCACTCTACCTTATAAGAAAATAAAAAAACACATACACAAAAGAAAACCAAGACGGAAATGAATGTTGCAGGAGTCATCCACCCTCAGAAAGCAATAGCATCTCCATCTCACCCAGCCTGGCCTTTTCTCTCTCTTATCTGCCTGCAGCCCCTCAGTGCTCATGTGAAGTGTTCCATCAGCAGATGGACACCGTGCTGAATGCTACAAAATAGGCTGCTTTCATACTAAAAGGAATTCAATAAAAGTGAAATACATAAAAGCCTGTGCTTATAGATTTTTATTATGATTCTCTTCAACCAGGCTTTAGCAAACTCTCTGATGTCGGGGAAGGTATAACCGATGTGTCTTTCAGGACAAGACAAGGTGTCAGAAAACAAAGCTGCCGCGTCTACACCAAGACAATGCCTTCTGAAAAGAAAAAACCCACTTTTCAGAAGTACTGCACCTAAGCTCACTCCCAGCATCTGTGGGTGGATGCAGCTTGCTCCATGTCATTCCCCTGGGTGATGTCAGATACTAAGGAGGTGGTCCCGGCAAGTTGCATCTCTTTATGAATCTTGCATGACAGCATTTCTCTCCTTAAGCATCGGTAATCTGTTTGATGTTCATAGAGATGGATGAGGGGCCTTGGGTGTCAGTGGAGAAGCTGACAGACAGCAATTGTGGCAATAAATAATCGTAATGCTTTCCACTTGCGTGGCCTTGACAATTCAAGGGTCTCAAAACATAGCTGAAAGTTCGAATTATTAAGAAAGGGCAACTCATTCATCCTTCCAACGTCTCACTAGAGAGCATGAAGGAAGCAAGATACCCTCATAAAACCCTGGCCCCGACTGCAGCAGGGACTGCTGGCTTCCGGGTGAGAACATACACTCAGGGTAAAGAGTGACAAGATATAGCTTTTTTATTGCCATAAGAAGAGGAGAAACTTTGAGAGTCAAGGGCAGAATCCAGAGCCCTCCCAGTGAAATGAATAAGCCCAAGAGAAGTTAAAGGCGGGGAAGGGAGGGGAGGGGGGCGTCTGAGCTGCAGGTTAGTAGCAAATGCCACTTCTGACCACCAGAGGGAGCTGTTTCGGGAGAGTGCTGCTCATACAGACCCTTCACAGCATGGACACAACCTGGTTGCTTAGCCCTCTCCCGGGTCCTGGAAACTACATTCTTTATTGCATTCTCCTCACAAGCCCAGTCTGGGGCTTCTGATACACTGACAGGGCTCATGAACTGAGCCAAGAGGATAAAGAGGCGACAAAGCTTCCCTTTCGAGGAACTTGGCACAATCCATGTCTAATCCTCAGGCACCAGCTTGAGGTAGAAGCCTTGCATACCAATTGCAGTTACAGTATGAGACTTTTGCTCTTCTCAAAGTGGTCTGGACTCTGTACAACTCCCTGGCTTCTGGTGAGAGCTATAATCTTAGTATTCTAGCCAAACCACACAGGGGAGGCTTCTGTTGTCTGTGTACACAAATCTTCATCCCTGTCGCTCTCCAAAAATAGAGTTCCTGGTTAGAAAAAGCCGACGCTTCCTGTCACCCCATTATTAACATCTCTGCTCTTTAAGGTATAAATTCAAAAGGTCCCTCGGGATGCAACACGGCATCCTAAACAAGTAAGGTAAAGTGAAGGAGGTTTTAAAACCTGACAGTTTTCTTCACTTACTCCTTCAAAGTGAAAATAATAATAATAATAATAATAATAATAATAATAATAATAATAATGATAATAATAATAATGTAGCCGGTGTGGTGGTATGAGCCTTTAATCCCAGCGCTTGGAAGACAGAGCTAGGTGGATCTCTCAGATCAGGGTCAAGTTGGTCTACATAGTGACCTCCAAGACAGCCAGGGCTATAAAGTGAGACGGTATCTCAGAGAGAGAGAAAGGCAAGCAGGCAGGCAGGATGAGGATATGGCCTTACTGTACAAACCCAGCAGCCTGAGTTCATGTCCCCAGAACCCATGTACAAAGCAGATCTATTAGCACACCTGTCCATAACTCAAGTAGCCCCCTAGGGTTTGGAAGGCAGAGATGTGAAAATCATGAAAAGTTCCCAGGCCTGCTTGCCTAGTCAGCACAGCAGTGAACGAGAGACCCTGCCTCGAATGAGATGGAAGGCAACACCCAGGTTGTCCTTTGACCTCTGGTATGACACAAATGTGTGTCTTCACGTGCGTGTGCACACACATGACACACACGCACATAGTAATTGTTTTGTAATCAAAAGTTGATTTTCAAGCAACAATTACAAGCAGAGGCAGGCAGGTCTGTATGAGTTCAAGGCTAGCCTGGTTTACATATCAAGTTCCAGAACACCCAGGGATACATTGTGAGACCCTGGCTCAAACAACAAATACCATCGAGTAAATAAACCGCAGCAGCTGATACATGATTAAGGGGAAAAAAAAAAAAATGAAGTCCTTTCAATCAAAGTCTGTTTGTAGCTCAATCATACCATCCTAAGTATCAACAAAGAAATAAGAACAGACAACATGAAAGCAAGGTGGAGGGCCAAGCGTGGTGATACTATAATCTGCTCTATAATCCCAACTCCAAGACAAAAGGATAAAGACAATGATACATTTAAAGTGATACCTTGCATCAAAAACACAAAACAAAAAGGAAAAAAAATCAAATTTCAAAGTTTTCCAAAACTAGAACTGCTCATAAGGATTCAAGACACTGGTCTTCCAGTCATAAAAACTCACCAGAGGGGGGGGAAAAAAAATCCAAATATCATAGCACAGCAGCACTCTGCCATCTGGTGGCCAAAGGTGAAATAGTCCGTAGTGCTCACGCAAAAGACTGAAAACAGCCTAAGACAGAAAAAGTCACCTGTAAAGTGCGGTATTCATTAACAAAAGAGTTTTGTCGACTCAGAATCCTGAAACAGCAGTCCAGATTTGAAGAGTCTCCTCTGTTATGCTTCACCGACAGGCGTGGAGAGCTGTAAGCAAGTTGCTTGCTTAAACAAATCTGTCTGGGGGCTAGAAAGATGGCTCAGTGGTTAAGGGGGCTTACTGCTCTTCCAACGACCCCAGTTCAGTTCTCTGCACTCATCTTGGGAGCCCCAGGAGATATAATCCTTCTGGCCTCTGCAGACACTCACCTTCACATCCACATGCCCACATACAAATCTTGAAAAGAAAAAAAAGCAGTGAGCCTTCAGTCTTTTGTGGAAGCACTGACCATCTATCCGTACAGATCTGTCGGAAATTGTTACAGAATGTGAAAGGGTAGCATGACCCCGTCATTCTCAGAACTTCTTGTGAATGAATTTAAACAATTATGGTCAGGGCTCTCAATTCCCCCTCTTTGGGGAATCAGAAGGCACTCTGGCACTCTAAAGACTCACAGACTGAAGGTAGATTAGCCGTGCTAAATCACCAGCTTCCGAATTGTTTGTTTGTTTGTTTGTTTACTAACTAGGCCTTTCAGGCAGTTTGTTGTTATTCCTGTTCTCAAAACTTTCTAAGCCGGGCAGTGGTGGCGCACACCTTTAATCCCGGCACTTGGGAGGCAAAGACAGGTGGATTTCTGAGTTCGAGGCCAGCCTGGTCTACAGAGTGAGTTCCAGGACAGCCAGGGCTACACAGAGAAACCTTGTCTCGAAAAAACAACAACACAACAAAAACAAAAACTTTCCAGAAATTGTTGTTTGGTGGTGGGTTTGGCTTTGATTGGTTGAGTAGATGGGTGGGTGAATTAATTGTTTGTTTTGGTTTATTTGGATTTGTTGAAACAATGACTTGCTATATAGCACAGGCTAGACTCAAACTTAGGACCCTCCTGCCTCAGCTTCCTAAACGCTGGGTTATCAACATGCAACATGTATCCACGTCCAACTACAATGAGTTATTTTTATGTTTCTTTTCTTTCCCCCCACCCCACGAGACGCGGGAAGGAGCGGGCGGGATTCGAACACGCGCACAAGAGAGACCCGCGCCCTCTGCAGGCAGCCGCCTTACGGGCTGCGCCACCGCCGGTTCGCTGTTATGTTTCTTTTCATGTAATCAGTGACTGCAAATGCCACACACACCCCTACAGCTCCCTGAGTGACGTTCAGGATGGTTACCTAGTCTCTTTGTGCTTTAATTTCTACAGATATAAACTAGGGACAAAAAGGTTAGGGAAAAGAAATATTACTTGAGGAATTTGTAGAATCTGCCATTGTGCCCTCTATTCATCTCAGCAGCTTTCAATGCAGGCCACACATGTGGGCCACGCCCCCAAAACAGCTGCCTAATGACATACATTTATCCCCTGACCCTGCCCAGCCCCAGTGACGCTGTGAAGGAATAATGAAATATTATTAACTCTCAGGCCAAACTGAATAGGGTCAGCCTTAATGACCATGCTATAACCCAGACTCTTAAACAGCTCAGTCTTTGGGAACTTTGTTCTCTTGGATAATAGCCACCATGCTATGAGGAAGGCCAGGCTGTGCAAAGCCACAGTGTGTGGAAACTCTAGTGTGCAGGCTCAGCTTGGTACACACTTGGAGTCTTCACAGTGCAGGAAACAGGCAAGTGATAATCTGAGACAGAGACTTCTTTCCACTTCAGAAACAATAACTTCAGCCAGCATAGTCCTCATTCATAGTCAGAATCCAATTCATTCCTTTATTATCCTCCCTTGCTACACTATGATATTCAAAATGGCAGGGACATTTATCTCATTTGCCTTTACACGAGTCCCTAGCATCTTCAATAAGCCCTGGCACATATGTGTCTGGTGAACAAATAAAATAATGAAATGATCAGATAAATGGAAGAAAAAGCAATCAACCTAGGGAGCAGATTAAAGCTCCAAGAAAATACCAATTACTATCCTCAGAGACAGACAGACAGACAGACAGACAGCATCCATGCAACATAGTTAGAAGGAACTGGGAAGTTGGAAAGATAAAAACAAACTGGATTGAGGGCAGAGTCCAGTACCGCAGTGCCTGCCTAGCCTGTTGAGGTCCAGCCTACTCACTGAAGGAAGCATGAGTAAGAAGGAGCTCTTACAAAGTTGGAGCAGAAACAAAATTAATTCAAGACAAGTTTTGTCTGTTAGACAAAGCTGACTGAAAGTCAACCCAAGGGGAAGTAAGAGGAAGAAGAGGGATCAAATTAGGAATCAAGCTAGGACATCAGCCATCTCATGTGAATTCTAGAAACAAGAACAGAAAAGAAGACTTGGACACAGATCAGGAAATCACATTTGCTCGGAGCGAGAAGACCTGGACCAGCCAAGGCAAACATGGAGGGTGTGATGGTTTGTATATGCTTGGTCCTGGGAATGGCACTATTAGTAGGTGTGGCCTTGTTGGAGTAGGTGTGTCACTGTGGGTGTGAGCTTTAAGACCCTCATCCTAGCTGCCTGGAAGCCAGTCTTCCACTAGCAGCCTTCAGATGAAGATGTAGAACTCTCAGCTCTGCCTGCACCATGCCTGCCTGAGTGCTGCCATGCTCCTGCCTTGATGATAATGGACTGAACCTCTGAACCTGTAAGCCAGCCCCAATTAAATGTTGTTCTTATAAGGGTTGCCTTGGTCATGGTGTCTGATCACAGCAGTAAAAGCCTAACTGAGACAGAGGGGGACGAACAGGACCTCTCACAGGCATCTCAGCTGGCTTGGGTTGTGTGATATGTTCAAGCATTTGGAAAGCCATTACAAGAAATTATATGGAAAAGATCTGTTGAAGTGGTTAGAGTAAAAATACATTGAGTGTATAGTGTCAAGCTAAATAATGAAGGTATTTTTCAGAGATAATTATTCAAGAATGGACTTGAATACATGCACCAGAGGAACGTCTGAGCAAATCCAAATATGTTGAAGCAAGGAACATTTTGACAATGTGAAATCAGGGGGACTATGTGGTTGGTTTTGAGTGCTAACTCTTTTGTTAATAACAAGGTTGGCAATGGTCCAGAGTACTCGGGCAGTTGCCCTTACAGAAGTGTCTGTGTGACACTACCATGGCTTTTGTGCAAGAGCATACAGTCTTTTGTGATGGTTCTCAGTCTTCTCAGTCAACAAGTACATAACATGAGAATCTATCTCTAAGAGCTCCTGATTTTATTATTTTGTCAGAATTAAATATAAATGATCCATTTTCATCCTAATACCATTCATAAATGGTAGACCCATTAGAAACTATTTTTTAAAACTTTTAAATAACATAATCGTTATACTGGTTAACTCCAGGAAAAGCAAAACAATGAACAATTTGACCCAAGAATAGGAAGATATGACTATCACTTGTCCCCGCTCTCCCAGGGGGAGATCACCAGGTTAGAAGGATGAGGAAGAGAAGCAGAGAAGGTGTGTCAGAGAGAGCTAATCCTAAAACTCTCAGAGAAGCCCACACACATGTTCTCACGTGTGTCTCCTTGAGCACCTCTTGCTCTTAACCCTCATGCTTAAAGTCCATTTTTTTAATGTGATTTGATGAAAACCCCAACTCTGCCTCAAAAAATAGACAATAAAATTTTTAAATGAACTAAATCCTCAACTATGAAAGCCAAGACAATCATAACCAAGATAAACTACTAACTGTGTAATATGACCATATTGCTTAGAAAAGTAAATACAGAAAAAAACTAATATAGACTCTTAACAAAGAGCCTCGGGAACCAGAATGCAGAGAAAAGTGGGAGACTAAATCAATGCTTTCCTTTCTAAACCTTCGGTAGTTGTGAGTCTTAGCTGTGTGTATTTTGGGATGACTTGTCTGATATGTACAGAACACTAGGAGTAATTCTTGGACTGAAAGACGGATAGGTGGATGGATGATTTATAGATACATGGAAGATAGATAGATAGAGTTAGATAAATTGATAATAGATAGATAGATAGATAGATAGATAGATAGATAGATAGATTTTAAATTGTAAATAATAAATTGACTCAGATAACCGACTCTATCAGAAGATATGGCAGTCTTGTGTTGTAAGCTCTCTGTATTGTGTTACTTTCCTTCTCCCTTTTCATATTTTTAAAATTTTCTGCACCAAAAAATATAATACAGTGTGGTGGTACACACTTGTAATCCCAAGTCTCAGGAGGCAGGAACAAGAGGATTACAGTTCTAGGACAGGTCTTTCTACATAGCTAGACTCTGTTTCTTTAAGAAAAAAGAAATTGTTGGGCTGGAGAGATGGCTCAGCCGTTAAAGGCTAGGCTCACAATCAAAAATATAAGAAAAAAATTGTGTGTGTGTCTGTATGTGTGTGTGCGTGTGCATGTGTGTGTAGACATATAAAAGTTCCCAATAAACTTTTCAATTTTTTGAGGCAGCCAGAGATGACCTTGAGCTCCTCCTCTTCCTGCCTCCACCTCTCCCATGCTGACACTGCAGATGTGCGCCACCACATCCAGAATACAAAGGGCTGGGGCTGAACCCAGGGCTTCGTGCATACTAAGTAGGCAATCTGTCAACTGAGCTACAGCCGCAGCCCCAATATATTCAACATCTTTAAAATTTATTATTTATTTGTGTGTGTGTGTGTGTGTGTGTGTGTGTGTGTGTGTGTGTGTGTGTGTGTGTGTAATCTTATGGTACACATGTGGAGACCAAAGGATAGCATTTGGGAACTAGTTCTCTCCTTCCACAGTGTGGATCCTGAGAATTAAACTCAGGTCGTCAGGCATGAAAGCATTTAGCTGCTGGGCCATCCCACTCCCAACACCCAATATGAATTTCTAAACATAGTTATAAATGTTAATGTGATAGTCCGTAAATATCAGTGTACATAAAAGGTACCTGAAGGATTCCTTAAAGCGCAGAACTCCAGGCTTTGCCTGTCCAGATGCAGGACCTTCAAAGGACCTCTAAATATTAAAATGTCATAATGTCCCACTCTGCACATAATTAAAATATAAAGCAATGTCCAAGCGGGAAGTGTACTTCCTGCTTTAACCAATGCGTGAAATGCACCTAATGGATATGAAGCCATGCGCTCCTCTTCCTGCAGCGGGCCATCTTCTAATATGCAGATACTCTAATGTAGCATGCACATGCCTCCTCCCTGCTAGCGTGTTAAGCTAGTGTGTTTGCTAGTAGGAGTCAAGCCTACTAGGACCATTCTGCCTGGTCAGAAAGAACTGTTTGCCACAGGCTCCGCAGGTGATGTAACCATGACTACAGGCCCCTATCTGTGCGCCCAAGCTCCTGAGATTTCCACCTTTCTCAGAGCACCTTCCTCCACAGAACTCCCGGGGCTGCTCTGCAATCACGGGGGGTGGGGGGGGTTGGGGGGGAGGAGGGGGCAAGCTGAGGCCTGCTGGGAAATATAGGATGCTACGAGGCAGCTCCAGCTGGTCAACTCAAGGGGGAAAAGTGAAAATGGACTGAAGCTGTTCACATAGTCTTTGCTAATGACCATCGCCACCAAGAAAATGGTGCGGAGAGCTCCCCCCCAGCAAGGAGGCTGCTACATTTTAGGGCTCCTTCAGACAATAGCATACTGGTTACCCACAGAGAGTTTACCACCACACTTGTCCCCCTCAACTTCCAGAAATATTTGACAATGTTCAGAAACATTTTTGTTTATTTTCACTGGGGAGCCACAGGATAAAATACCTCAGATATCATCCCATGAAACATGGATGTTTCCTGCAAAAATCAGGGATGCTTGTCAAGTTCTTATAAGGCAAGCAGGGTGTGAGATGCAATCAAGATGGAGGCTGAGTGTGTATGAGTGTGTGAGTATGTGTATGTGTGTGTGCTTGTGTGTGTGTATGTGTGTAGGTAGGTATGTGTGTGCATGCATATGTGTATGTGTGTATAAGTGAGTGTGTGTGTATGAGTGTGTGAGTATGAGTATGTGTGTGTGCTTGTGTGTATGTATGTGTGTAAGTAGGTATGTGTGTGCATGCATATGTGTATGTGTGTATAAGTGAGTGTGTGTGTATGAGTGTTGAGTGAGTGTGTGTGTGTGTGTGTGTGTGTGTGCGTAGAAGTCAAAGGTCAACTTTCAGGTGAGGCTTTTGTTCTTCAGGGACCATCCACTTTTTATTTTTCAAGACAGGGTCTTTCATTGGCCTGAAGCTCATTGACCAGGCTAGGCTGGCTCGTCACAGGGCTCCAGAGAGCCTCCTGAATCTGACTCCACACACTGAGATGGCCACATACACCACTATGCCCATATTTTTCTCTTTCTTTCTCTCTTTCTTTCTTTCTTTCTTTCTTTCTTTCTTTCTTTCTTTCTTTCTTTCTTTCTTTTTTAGAAAAGGTTTCTCTGTATAGCTTTGGCTGTCCTGGAACTTGCTCTGTAGACCAATCTGGCCTCAGACTCAGAGATCTGTCTGCCTCAGCTTCTCAGGTGCCAGGATTAATGGTTTGCACCACCACCGCCCAGCATAGACTTTTTCTCATGTGTTTTTATTGACATATATTAATTCTACATGACAGTGATCGTCATTGTGACATGTTCATCCATGTACATAACGCATTTTAACCATATCCACTCCTCCCTCCGCCATTATCCTCTCTCGTTCCCTCCCACTCCCACCGATCCCTCTCTTCTTCCCATCAAGTGCCCCTGTACTTTCATGTCTTGGTAGCTGGGGGCTTTCTTTATGGTTGATTACAGGAACACTGGGAGAGTTTGTCTACGGGAGCAGTGTATCTGTGACTGTGCCGAAGAAGGGACTGTCTCTCCATCCTCATAAACCTTCAGATGAATGTTCAATGATTGCCTACTCCCCTGCTAACACGTTGATGACACCTCAGGATCGAACTCAGTTTCCCACACTTGCAGAGTCCCAGAATTACAAGTTTGAGGCTAGCCCAGGCTATACATAGAGACCTTGTCTCAAAAATCAGTAACTATGTACATACATTAGAATTCTATAATGCCCAAGAAGGACTCTTTTCTGCCCCAGTGCTCCAATAAAGTAGCTGATCCAAATGTTAGTAGGGCTGAGGGTGACCAGCCATGTGCTACAGCCTGTGACACATTCAAATGAGATAAGGAAACTGGCCACCCTCTCTTTCACAGCAAGCTGTTACTATAAATAGTTGGCTTGTTGGAATGTGTGCAGGGGGCTTGAAGACCATTTGTAGACAGAGCACTTGCAAGAATGCCATTAACCCTTCCTGAATAAGATCACTCACTACCTGTCACCATGTCTACTGAGAAGGCTCATGTGTTGTTCCATAAAACATGTTCTGTGTGGTGGTATATTAGGATTGAGTCTTTATTTATTTTTGTTTTGCATTGCTTTTTCTTTTTCAACTCAGGGTTTCTCTGGGTAGCCCTGGCTGTCCTGAAACTTGCTCTGTAGACCAGGCTGGTCTGAACTCAGAGATCTGCCTGTTTCTGCCTCTCTAGTGCCAGGATTAAAAGGGTGTGCCACCACTGCCTGGCTGGATTTGGGTCTTTTTAAAGACTTGTTTCTCCATTGGAAGCTTAAGATTTTTGTTAAGTAAAATAAAATAATATCTATATACAAAACCACTAAGAAAAACAATTGGATAAGTAATTCCAACTGTAAAAATGTAGAAATATTTGTGTCCTCATATTAAGGGAAATCTAACATACTACAAGGCAAGTTCAGGTATCAGCAGGACATTAATTAGACTGAGTAGGCATCACATTTAATTGGGACACAGCACAAATATCAGAGATCCAGCAATGTGCCAGGGCAAGCTGTCTCATTAGGCTTTGTTCTTGTCTAAGTAGGACAGGGCCAACACATCAGGAAAGGGTTGTGGTGGCAATAAAAGTTCATTCCTTATGGATCCCAAGAGGAGAGAGTGAGCCACCATAAAGGGCCACACTGGGAAGCAGTGAGGTGGCTGAGGGGGCAATAGAACCAGGCAATAGTGGCTGGAGCTCTCATGGTGGTTTCTGAGGGACGGAGGATGCCACACAGCTAGCAGACTTAGGGTTGTTCGATAGAAGTCTTGTGTAAGTTCTGGAGCATAAGGGCTGTCTCCAGATGCCTGCATCCTGTTTCCAGGATGATCAGGCCAGTAGGCAAACAGTAGCTGTAGGGTGAAAGCCAAAACAGAGTGTGAAGAGGCTGAGACTGTGGGCTCTGGGTTGGCCGGTCTGTAAAAGATCTGCACATTGGAACGTGGTATCTTTAGCACTTCTGGGAAGTGGCTAATTGGTCAAAGGCATTCATGCCCCAGACACCAAGAAGTAAGGACTAGAAGACAGAAAGGGGGAGGGGGCAAGGTTAGCACCCAAGGAGAATGTCATGAATAACAAACCATGGGCACACTGAGTAGTTCTTGCTGTGTTGGGAGTCTGGTGGATATGGAAAGGAGAAACACAAATAACAGTGTCTGATAAGGTCCTCTCTTTGACCTTATTACAGAGTTTTGACTCACATGGCTACACCCAGTGTTGGATGAATAAAGTCAAGTGTGTACCCAGCTGTCTATCAACAGTCAAAGGGATGAGCCAAATGTACTCCCCCTAAATGGTGGAATATTACCGAGTGATAAAAAAGAATGGAATACTGATACACACTACAGCATAGACGAACTTGGAGAGCAGCAGCTGATGGAAGACCCAGAACACAATGGGCCACGTCATGTTTGATTCTCAGAGACAGACAGTGGTTTCCAGGGGCCAAAGGAGATGGAGAACAGAAAGCAATGGCTGACGGGAGTAAGGTTGCTTTTGGGGATGGTGAAATGTTCTAACACTGGTGAACTCCGTGTTTCAATTCATGATTGAAAACTCCATGAATGTGATTGTTTTTAACCCATTATATTCTACCTCTTAGAAAGCAAAGGCAAGACGGCTGTGAGTTTAATACCAGCCTGGATTACAAAGTGAGACCCTGTCTGAAAGCTATAAAGGAGAATTTAAAAAAAAAAAAAAAAAAGCTGAATATTGTAAAAAGCTAAACTTTATAGCGTAAGAATTATAACTTCCCCCCAAATCTGTCCTTAAATCTGAGAACCAAGTGTAGTGACACATGGCTCTGATCCCAGCACTCAGGAGACTAAGACAAAGAGGATTGCCCAGAGTTTGAGACCAGCCTTAGCTACACAGTAAGTTCTGAGTCAACTATCTTAGTTTGGGTTTTATTGCTGCAAAAAGACACCATGATGAAAGCAACTCTTATAAAACCAAACATTTACTTGGGGCTGGCTACAGTTCCAAAGGTTCAGTCCATTATCATCAGAGCAGGTAGCATGGAAGCAGGCAGGCAGACATGGTGCTAGAGGAGCCAAGAGTTTTACATCTTGATCTGAAGGGAGCCAGGAAGAGAGTCTGTAGGGATAATGGGTGGAGCTTAAGCATCAGAGACCTCAAAGCCCGCCCCCTAGTGACACACTTCCTCCAACAAGGCCACACCTCCTAATAGTGCCATTCCCTGTGGACCAAGAATTCAAACACATGAGTCTGTAAGGGCCAAATCTATTCAAACCACCACACCAGCCAAGTCTAAAAACAGAGCCTCTTTATCAGGAAAGGAAGCATCTGGGGATACTACCCTATGGAAAAGGAAGATCAACACCTTATATCTGTGCTCACACCTGAGCACATGCCAGGCTCACAGGTCAGGCTCACACGCTAGGCCCACCCACAATACCTCAGTCAGTGAGTCTGGATGGGTTCAGACTTGGTGTCTACCTTCCTCACATGTCTCCAGATGGCACTGATGTCAGAGACCACCAGTTCCACACAGCCAGATTTTAAGAACCCTGACTTTAGACATGGTAATGACTTTAGAATGGTAATTCACTTGTCTTCCAAGGTCACCTGCACAGAAGAGTCATGTGAGGTTTATGCACACAACTGGAAGGGCTCAGAGTTAAACAGGCTGACAGGGGGGAGGGTCGTGTGCCAAGAAATTCCACAAGAAACACAAGAAGAATCTCCGCTAATGTTCATGCTGCACTTTGTGATTTATTTCATGTAAGCCATACAACAGCCCAAACTTCAGGGGTCTTCCAGGGTGGGAGAAAGATGGGGTCTCTTGCAGCAAGAGGGAAGTTGTAGTTGAGCATCAGAGGCAGAGGCAGAGGATGGAAAATTACTGAAGAAACATCAGGAGGAAGAGGATTCTGTGTACCAGGAAAACACGTTTCTCTCTAAAGACAGGCTGTGTGATGAGAAAGTTGATGGCAGAGAGCGACTCGATCGAAACCTGGTCAATATGGTGGGTGACCAGATACGGAGGAAATGACAGTTCTGTTAAATCAATTTAGCAGGTGTGAGGTTGGCAAGAGAGAAAGACAGACCAGGAACAAGTGACTCAGTAATGAGACATCCGTGGTGTAACAGACAGGATGGAGGCAGGAGGCAGGAGGCAGGTACACCGTAGGGCTTTCTGCATGGTTTGCTCCTCAAAAACAAAACAAAAAATTCGTATGATTGTTGAGTCGTTTATCCATGCTGCAATCTGAGTTGAACCCAATATTTTGCCCATCCCAGAATACTCTGTTCTTCCCCAAGTCCGTTCTCCTTTAACAAAGTCCTCTGCTCTGTTACAGACAAGCCTCATTCCATGGCTTTGTCTGTTTCAGAGACAGCATTCTGTATCCCTGGCTAGCCTAGAACTTGCTATGTAGCTCAGGATGGCCTCAGACTTGCAGTTATCCTCCTACCTCCGCCTCCCTGTCGCCCCTGGAAATGCAGGTTTGTGCTGCCACACGGGCTCAACGTTTTTTTTCAACATTTCCCTGTAGGCATGCCTGTCCTATGTTCAAATTGCCCCTTATTCAGAGGACACCTGTCACATTAAATGAAGAGGCCCAAGCTACTTCAGTACAACCTCATCTCAAATAATTACATCCATGACTTTATTTCTAAAAAGATCTCATTCTGAGTCCTGACAATTCAGCATATAAATTTACTGGATTGGGGTCCGATCTAACTTCAAACCAGGAGTAGAAAATCTTCCTAAAACTGATGACATGGAAGAGAGACACAGCAGTAGTGGCGTGAGGTCTCGTTTCCTGTCTGACTCTTCACTTCCGCTTTGTGCCCCGCCTCCTCATTTCTCTACCATTTAGCTGTAAGGCAGGAATACAATATGGAGCCTGCCATGCATTCAGCGGTGTGTGAGCCTCTTCCCTCTGAACGGCATTTGAATAAAATGTTGAATTAGGAGAAATGTAAAGAGTTCTCTGACTACAGGTCTGAAAAACTAAACGCGCTGCTCTCTGAATCAAACCACTCTGGGGAGATATATTCATATGCATAAAAGATAATAAGATAAAGAAATCTTTTATTATCGTCATCATCATTATTATTACTTTTTTTTTTTTTGCAATCCAGTCGTTACCCTCCTCCTGGTACGCTCTCCCACAGTTCCTCAAACCATCTCCTCCGCCCTCCCTTCATCTCCAAGAGGATGCCTCCCCTCCGCCCCTGCCAGGCCTCCCCACTCCCTGGGGCCTCTTCTCCCACTGAGGCAGACCAGGCAGTCCTCTGCTGTATATGTGTCAGGGATCTTGGACCAGCTCGTGTATGCTGCCTGGTTGGTAACTCAGTGTCTGAAGGACCTCAGGGATCCAGGTCAGTTAAAACTGCTGGTCTTCCTATGAGATCCTCCTCTCCTCAGTTTCTTCCAGCCTTTCCTAATTCAACCACAGGGGTCCCCGACTTCAAACCATTGGTTGGGTCTAAGTACCTGTGTCTGTCTCAGTCAGCTGACTGTTGGACCTCTCGGAGGACAGCCATGCTAGGCTCCTGTGTGTAAGCACACCATAGCATCAGTAATACTGTCAGGCCTTGGAGACTCTCCTTGAGCTGGATCCCAAGTTGGGCTGGTCATTGGACCACCCTTTACTCAGTCTCTTCTCCATTTTTGTCCCTGCAGTAAGAACAATTCTGAATCAGAGTTTTTGACTGTGGGATGGCAACCCCATCCCTCCACTTGATGCCAGGTCTTTCTACTGGAGGTGGATCTTACAAGTTCCCTCTCCCCACTGTTGGGCATTTCATCTAAGGTCACACCCATTGAGTCCTGAGAGTCTGTCACCTCCCAGGTCTCTGGTACTTTCTAGAGAGTCGCCCCACACCTCCTACCCCCGAGGTTGCATATTTCCACTTATTCTACTGGCTCTCAAGGCTTCTCTCCCCCTTTTCCTTCCCCCTTCCCTCTTCTATCCGGGTCCCTCCTGTGATTGCTTTCTTCTCCCTTGCAAGTGGGATTGAAGCATCCTCACTTGGACCCGTCGGCTTGTTAACCTTCTTGAGTTCTGTGGATTATATTTTAGGTATTCTGTACTTTTTTAGCTAATATCTACTTATTAGTGAGTTCATACCAATACATGTCCTTTTGGCTCTGAGTTACCTCACTCAGGATATTTTCTACTTCCATCTATTTGCCTGAAAACTCAGGATGTCCTTGTTGTACACAATAATATTCCATTGTGTAAATGAACCACATCTTCTATACACATTCTTCCATTGTTGGGCATCTGGCTTGTTTCTAGCTTCTGGATATCACAGATAAGGCCACTATGAACACAGAGGAGCATGTGCCCTTGTGGCATGGTGGGGCATATTTTGGGTATATGCCCAGAAGTGGTATAGCTGGGTCTTCTGGTAGATCTATTTCCACTTTTCTAAGGAACCTCCAGATTGATTTCCACAGTGGTTGTAGCAGTTTGCAATCCCACCAGCAATGGAAGAGTGTTCCTTTCTCCACATTGTTGCCAACATGTGTTGCCACCTGAGTTTTTGATCTTAGCCATTCTGATTGGTGTGAGATGGAATCTCAGTCATTTTGATTTGTGTTTCCCTGATGACTAAGGACTTTGAACGTTTCTTTAAGTGCTTCTCCTCCATTCAAGATTCCTCTGTTGTGAATTCTCTGTTTAGTACTATACCCCATTTTTTGATGGGGTTGTTTGGTTTTTTGGAGGTTAGCCTCTTGAATTCTTTTATCTATTTTGGATATTAGCCCTCTATTGGATCTGGGGTTAGTGAAGTTTTTTTCCCCCAATCTGTAGGTTGCCAATTTGTCCTATTTATATGTCCTTTGCCTTACAGAAGCTTTCCAGTTTCATGAGATCTCATTTGTCAATTCTTGGTCTTAGAACCTGAACCATTAGAGTTCTGGTTAGGAAATCCTCCCCTGCCCCTGCGCCAATGAGTGTGAGGATCTTTCCCACTTTCTCTTCTATTAGATTCAGTGTATCTGGTTTTATGTTGAGGTCCTTAATCCACTTGGACTTGAGCTTTGTGCAAGGTGACAAATATGGGTCTATTTTTATTTTTTTACATACTGACTTCCAGTTAGACCAGCACCATTTATTGAAGAAGCTTTCTTTTTTCCATTGTATATTTTTGGCTTCATTGTCAAAGATCAAGTCCGTAGTGTGTAGGTTTATTTCTGGGACTTCAATTCTATTCCATTGTCTGTCTGTTTACCAGTACCATGGAGTTTTTTTTTTTTTCCACTATTGCTCTGTAGTACAGCTTGAAGTAAGAGATGGTGATTCCCCCAGAAGTTCTTTTATTCTTAAGAATTGTTGTTGCTATCCTGGGATTTTTGGGTTTCCATATGAAATTTAGAATTGCTCTTTCCCTGTCTTTGAAGAATTGTGTTGAAATTTTGATGGTGATTGTGTTGAATCTATAGATTGCTTTTGGTAGGATGGCCATTTTTACTATGTTACTCTTACCAATCCATGAGCGTGGGAGGTCTCTCCATTTTTTGATATCTTCTTCAATTTCTTTTTTTGGGAGACTTGAAGTTCTTGTCATACAGATCTTACACTTGTTTGGTTAGCGTCACACCAAGGTATTTTATATTATTTGTGACTATCGTGGGGTCACTATCATTTCATCTGCGAATGGTGATACCTTGACTTCTTCTTTGCCAATTTGTATCACCTTAATCTCCTTTTGTTGTCTATTTGTTCTAGCTATAACTTCAAGTACTATATTAAATAAATAGAGAGAGAGTGGGCAGCCTTGTCTTGTCCCTGATTTTTAATGAGATTGCTTCTAGTGTCTCTCCATTTAATTTAATGTTGGCTGTTGGTTTGCTGTATAGTGCTTTTATTATGTTTAGGTATGTGCCATGAATTTCTTTTTTGGGGGGTGGGGGGTTGAGACAAGTTTTCTCTGTGTAGTCCTGGCTGTCCTGGAACTCACTCTGTAGACCAGGCTGGCCTCGAACTCAGAAATCCTTCTGCCTCTGCCTCCCAAGTGCTGGGATTAAAGGCGTGTGCCACCACTGCCTGGTGTGCCATGAATTTCTGATCTCTCCAATACATTTAACATGAAGGGGTGTTGTATTTTGTCAAATGATTTTTCAGCATCTAATAAGAAGATCATGTGATTTTTTTTTCTTTGAGTTTGTTTCTATAGTGGATTATGTTAATAGATTTTCATATATCGAACCAACCTTGCATCCCTGGGATAAAGCCTACTTGATCGTGGTGAATGATGGTTTTGATGTGTTCTTGGATTCAGTTTGCTAGAATTTTATTGAGTATTTTTGCATCAATATTCATAAAAGAAATTGGTCAGAAGTTCTCTTTCTTTGTTGGGTCTTTGTGTGGTTTAGGTATCAGAGTAATTGTGGCTTTATAGACTGAATTAGGTACTGTTTCTTCTGTTTCTATTTTATAGAATATTTTGTGGAGTATTGGTATTTGCTCTTCTTTGAAGGTCTGGTAAAATTTCACACTAAAGCCATCTGGCCCTGGGCTTTTTTGGGTTGGGAGATTTTTAATGACTTCTACTAAGGGGATCCTTGATAGAATTTCTGATCCATGATCCTTAGGGGATATGGGCCTGTTTAAATAGTTTATCTGCTCTTGATTTAACTTTGGTACCTGGTATCTGACTAGGAAATCATCCATTTCATTCAGATTTTCCAGTTTTGTTGAGTATAGGCTTTTGTAGTAGGATCTGATGATGATAATGATGATGATGATGGTGCTGGTGGTGGTGGTGGTGGTGGTGTGTGTGTGTGTGTGTGTGTGTTTGTAAAGAACCTTATGAAGCCTCAGCAAGGACAGCTTCCCGAAAATGGTGCCCTGTTAGAGGGATAGCAACAAAGATTGAGTCACCTAAGAAGACACCAACTGTTCAGCTAGGTCCTAATGTAGCTTCATGGGAAATACTCAGTAGCCAGGTTTTGAAATTTTTCATAGATTTTAGTAATAGAAATAAGCACATAGATATATAAATATTTGTACATGCAAATATACAAACGTATTTATGCATAATTCTATTTCAGGTAGGGAAGTAGATAGATGATAGATGATAGATAGATAGATAGATAGATAGATAGATAGATAGATAGATAGATAGATAGATTTACAGACATACATAATGACATAAGGGTGTGATGATGTAATGAGTCCTTGGTCAAATCTTGAGATGTCAACTTCAAAGCTGAGTTTCTGAAAGGGTGGATGTGGGTAAGAAGACTCTCACAGGCTGTGGAGAGGTAGAAAGGGAAGAGGAAAGGGATCTGAGAAAGCAACACATAGGGAGAGGAGTTCAATGCTCTAAGGAGAAGACACTCTAGCTGAAGAGCAGTTTTAAGTGCTTGGGAAAATCAATGTATACATGTATAGTGATATCTGAAGACTGACAGAAGGCAATGGCAAGATCTGAAATGCTTTGGTACCAAAGAACCCAGAGAATAAAAAGCAATAAAAATACTCAAAGCCACTGCAACTACTGATATTTAATTCTACTTAGTTAATAGCTCTCCATGGCGACTTCAAGTAAAGCAAAGTAAACAATTTATTACCAACCAAAGAAAAACTAACATAGCCAAAATAAATCCAAAATGAGAAAAGGAATCCAACCTGGTAGAATAACTCATTCATGTGGTCTGAGCTCTCAGGAGGCCGGGGCAAGAGTCTCCTCACCCATAAGTTCAAGGCTACTCTAGATCACAGGCTGGATTAGGCTAGAGAGTGAGGCAGTCTTAAAAACCCAAAGACAGCAAGAGTGAGAAGGAACTCACCCCCAGTTCTTCCTACCAGCCAAAATTTCTTTCCTAACAAAAATTGAAGCAACCTCCAGGCATATTAGAGAGCTCAGAAGTCAAGCTTTGCCCTGAGAGCTGCCACGGGTGAACATTTGCATATGTCAAAGGAAATGGTGTTTGCACCATTTCTGCCTGCCTCCCCCTCTTCCCCAGATAGAACCTCAGCTTTGAATGACATCTCCTTAGATCTCCCCTCACACACCTTGTGTGTCATTCCGCAGCTGAGATAGCAAACACAAGCCTGTATCCAGTCTGTGTGTGCATGCATATGTATGTATGTACATGTATACACAGAGGTCTGTGACCAGTTGGGTTTACACTACTGAGGGAAGGGTAGGGGCTGGTTAGAAAGGAGAAAATGAAGGTGTGCTGAGAGAAAGGGAGACAAAAAAATGATTCTGGATGTAGTAACCATCCAACTACATTTCTTTCTATCCAGATATCTATCCAGATATTAAGTTGTTTTTTTTTTTAATTGAAAACATGTTCTCCTTTTCAATAACCAATAGAAAGGCTACTGATTTAACATGTATGATACAAAGCCATTAAAGCTAAAGGCACAGCAGGACTCCCTTTATTGTGCATGAATGTGCCTTA
Source organism: Arvicanthis niloticus (assembly GCF_011762505.2). Lineage (NCBI taxonomy): Eukaryota > Metazoa > Chordata > Mammalia > Rodentia > Muridae > Arvicanthis > Arvicanthis niloticus. The sequence goes on along the minus strand of NC_047660.1, from coordinate 119,867,131 downwards.
TCGAACCTTTACAATAGTTATACATACCCTTTCCATTTCCCTGGAAATGATGTCCAGACGGGTGAATAGGAATGGCTCACAACAGCTCAAAGTAAATCTACCTCTACAGCCCAACAAGCAGTAAGGGGCTCACTGGGCTTGATTTAGGGGATGTAAGAGGGTGGTGATTTGGAAAGTCCTGTCTGTGGGTTCCCCTTCTGTCAATCATGAGCTGCTGCCGGAGACAGTAAGAGCAACACTTTTATTCACAGCAGTTTGGGAGCAGAGAGGGTGAGAAGAAGCGCCTCCCTAGACATGAAAACACAACGTTCTGTCGTCTGGTGAGCCCCGTTTCTGAGCCTCCCCACCATGGACAGGAGCACAAATGTCCCCTTAAGATGTCTGGGTATGTTTGCATCTTGCTTTCTTGAGTGAAAAAGTTATGTCTGATAACCATTTTTTAAAGGTTTTGTTTTCTTTTTTTCTTTCACATCGCTTGCTTGGGTCAAAGGTTCATTCAACCGCCTTTCCAAACACCTGTGTGGTATATCTGTTTGCACACCTGACAGGCGCTATGCGCTGGACTGTGGACTGGCTTCTTTTGCAGTATTAGGGAGTAACATTCTCAACTCGTCCATGGGCTGGAGAGAAGGGCAGGGGTGCACTTTTATCAGTGTCATATCTGCCAGGCCAATATTCCTTCTTCTTTATTTATTCTCCCCTTCTCCCTCTTCCCAATGGATTTTAAAGAGTGTAAAAGATCAGGTGATAGTGGCTTACACTCCCAGCACTTAGGAGGCAAAGACAGCAGATCCCTGAGTTCAAGGTCAGCCTGGTCTACATAGCAAGTTCCAGGAGATCCAGGGCAACATAGAGAAACCCTGTCTTGAAAACAGAAAGCTGGGGGAGGGGGGGTGGCAGACAGAGAGAGACAGACAGACACAGAGATACAGAGAGAGACAGAGAGACAGAGACAGCCAGAGATAGAGACAGAGAGAAAGACAGAGAGAGACATAAGAGGCCAGGTTTGGTGTGGTGCTGCACACCTGTGATCCCAGCAGGCAGATCTCTATATGACTAGCCTGGTCTACATAGTGAGACTCTTCCTCAAAAAGAAAAAGAAGGGAAACAGTGAGGAAGTCAAGTGAGATACTCAATGGGTAGACGTGCTTACACTCAGGCTAACAACCTAAGTTTGATTCCCAGCCCACAAGGTGTCCAGAGAAAACTGACTCTAGAATGTTGTTCTCTGACCTATGTACACCATAGCATGTGTAAGCCTACAGAGACACACAAATGGACACATACAAATAAACAAAAACAATTTCTTAAGGAATAACAAGACTCAGAAAAAGACATTTTTATCTAATGAAAAAAATGCATGTACATTTATAAATAGAGTCCTCGTATCCATTGGGTGTGAACTTCTCAATTATGAAGAAATCAGGCACAGAAAAGAAAATGTTAAGTACATTTCATTTCAATTTGGAATGCTCTCTGGGCATGTCCAAGTGTGGGACTTTGGCTTCTTATTTACTTCTGTCATTTATTTCTTATTTCTTCTTTACTTTTACCACATGTATATTTATTTTCCTTACAAAATTACCGCTTTTACATTCTGCAAGATACTAGTTATCTTCAGAGCTGGTAATTTTTTTTCTAACTATGGGGCAGATATCTATCAGAGAATAGTGATTAATTTATTTTAGAAACACATTACTAGTGTTAAGTGAATGATGATATACAAGGAATTATTTGAAATGACTTGTAGAATTAACAGACTAATATTTATGTAACATAACAAATCCATGACTGCTTCCTACTCTGCAGGAAGACATGAAATATGTAGTGACTTCACATTAACTAGAAAGTTCTCTGGGCCAATGCTCTCTGAAAGAACGTTGGGGATCAGCATCTCACACTGTGGCTAAATCACACCATAGTCAAAAACAGTCAAGCACTGACAATTTCAAGCTCTCTGGTCATACAGGAAGACTGAGGAAAAAATCATAACGTTTCAACTTGATTTTTACAAAAGTTCTACCCAAATACTTAAAATGGATGAATTTTATGTCATGCAAAATATAGATCAATAAAGCTGATAAGGATTCTACTGGAGTCATTTGCTTATTACTATCTTCAAAGCATAATCCAGACTTTACAGGTGGAATAGCCTGCTGTGGTTTCAGGAGTCTTTACCTACTTAGCTAGAGAAGTGGGGGGGGGGGGGGAGCATGCTTTAAATGAAAAGCCCAGCTCTCTTCTATTGGGTAGAACCCTCTTGTACACGAGGGTGATTAAGCCACAAACAATAATTGTTGAGAGAGGGAAACATAAAGTAAAGTCCACAGTCTCAACGGCTCCTTTGTCCACACACAGTTAACCATTAACTGCAGTGCACAAACAGGGACTTTGTCTTTTCCAGACACTTCTCCATCTCCCACTACACACCCTCTTCTCTCCCACCTCATGACCCAAGGTGCAAAATGTTATTACACACCAACATCCCTCCGGGAGTTTGAGTCAAGCAAGTGGTCCAGGGAGACAGCACACAGTTGCAGCAGTGACATTTTGCAAATACTTTACATGTTATGTGGCACCCATGTGCAGTGGCCATGTTCAAACACAGTCCTGTCTAGCACTACAGAAAGCTAAGATACTTCTCAAAGGTGCTTCTGCATTGCTGCTCTTAGCAGCTAGTTAAAATGCAAATCTGGAGGCTGAGGAGATGGTTCAGTCAGTGAAGTGTTTGCCATGAAGCAAGAAGACCTGAGCTTGAATCCCTAACACCCATGTAAAAATCCAGGCACACCAACACATTGTTGTTAATTCCAGTGCTTGGGAAGACAGAAACAGCAATACGATCTTTGAGGCTCCCTGGCCAAATAGTCTAGGCAAAGCAGGAAGCTCCAGGTTCAGCGTGAGATCCTGCCCCCCAAAAATACGATGGAGAGGGGCTGGAGAGATAGTTCAAAGGTTAAGAGCACTGACTGCTCCAGAGGTCCTGAGGTCAATTCCCAGCAACCACATGGTGGCTCACAACCATCTGTAACGGGATTCAATGCCCTCTTCTGGTGTGTCTGAAGACAGCGACAGCGACAGTGTACTCATGTGAATAAAATAAATAAATATGGAATTTGGACTATTAGGAAGTGTGGCCTTAGAGAAAGTATGTCACTGGGGCGCTTCCTCTCTCTCTCTCCTCTCCTCTCTCTCTCTGTCTCTCTGTTCAACTCTCTATCTCTCTCTCTCTCTCTCTCTCTCTCTCTTTCTCTCTCTCTCTGCTGCTGCTGCCAGGAGAACCTAGATGTAGAACTCTCAGCTCCTTCTCCAGCACCATGTCTGCCTACATGCTGCCATGCTTCCTGCCATGGTGATGGACTTAACCTCTGAATTTTAAGCCAGCCCTAGTTAAAAAATGTTTTTCTTTACAAGAGTTGCCGTGGTCACCGAGCACAGTAATAAAACCTTACCTAAGACAAGAGTGATAGAAGTCACCCAGTGAGTGACTTTGAACTACAACCCAGGTTCCTGGACCCTCAATTCTCACAAGCCCCCAAGAGGTGTTACTGCAGCTGCTGGTACAGAGACCACACATTAAGTAACACAGGCTTTTTTTTTGGGGGGGGGAGTTGGTTGGTTTTGTTGTTTTTGGGGGGATTGGAGGTTTTGGGTTTTGTTGTTGTTGTTATTGTTGTTTTTGGTTTTTTGTTTTGAGCAGTATTGTTCCTTAGGACAAGACAAGGCAAAAGTGTCAACCATGCCCCAATTTAAAATTTATCATAGCTACATTTTAAAAAGTAAAAGGCCATAGAGATAGCTCAGCAGTTAAGAAAACTGGCTGCTTTTCCAGAGCAACTGGGTTCAATTCCCAGCTCCCACATGGCAACCCACAACCACCTGTAACTTTGGTTCCGGGAGATTTGACAACCTCTTCTGGCCTCGGAGGGCATCAGGCATACCTGTGGTGCACAGATAAACATGCAGACAAAACACCTATACTTAAAAATTAAACAACAACAAAATAAAGTGTAAGTACAGAGAAATAAAAGAAAACAGTCTCTTGCAGTGCTGGAGAGCGGTGCTGGGGCCTCGTGTGTATGAGGTGGCACTACGCCACTGATCCACGATTTTCATTTATGTTCAAAATGTTACTTGTGGGTGTCTTTCAGTTCTTTTTTTATATTAACCATTTGAAATCTGTTGTATGTTTTACCTGAAAGTGTAACTGGATTCCAACAAACCTTGTTCCACTGCACAATTATCTCCCATAGCCAGTGGTTCCCCACAGCATAGCTCAACTTTGGGCTTCCTTAGTGACACCCCAGAGCATCCAACACAATTATGGTTATTTTCCTGGTTCATTCCTGTGGATTCTCCCAAACGGTCATGGAAGGCCCAGAAAGAGATTTCTACTTTCCAGAGGCATGACTTGAAAAGGAAGAGGAAGGATCAGTTTGAAAATGAGGGGTGACAAATCTTGGGGTGGGGGAGCAGGGAGATCCCTAGAACCACTTAAAGACTTCCCAGGTCTTATTCCTCACAGCATCCCTACCAAACTCACCAATGAATCATGAAGCCTGAATTTGGTACCAGCAATTAGGTCAGAGAGTGAAAGAAAAGGATAAAAGTAATTAAAATGAAAACAGAGAGGCAAAAGGATAGGGGGACATTAATTAATTTGTTATTTAATTAATGTGCATTAATTACTGCACATTAACCAAGTGTAAGTTTTAAAAGGTAAAAATAAGAAGGAAGGACAATTATTGCTAACATTTAATATCTGCTTTCTTACCTCCTCCGGATTCTCTGTTCCCAAACTTTACAGGAGCCCATAAAGTGTGAGGACTTGGGTCCCTTGCCTTAGTCTGAAGACAAGAGGAAGCTTGAAGCCACAATGTTCAGCTCCAAGAAGCCAGCATGACAGTATTACTGAACTCTTCTAGAGATTATCTTTTGGATGCTATAGAATTCCATGCAAATTCTTTCAAAGTTGTAATTCCTTCTGAAATAAGGACACCAGCCTTCCTTGAAAACTTCCAGAAAGAGGTCACTATCCCAACAAGAAATCCTCGACTATTTTTAAGAAGTATTGCAATGTTTATTTCTATGAAGTTAAAATTACCTCTATTTAATGTTCATTCACTCAGCTAAGTCAATTTTCCAAAACCAGGCAAAATACATGTCATCCCTATTAGTTAAATAATTGAAGACAGCTGACCAGGGTGTCTATATAGATTCTTTGTCAGAAGCCATCTATGAAAGAGTAATAAGGTATGGAAATGAGTTTTCTGGAGACAGTGCACTGTTTTGCATGGCTGTGATGGGTGAGCTCTGAGATGCAAGGTGCTCAGAGACTTTATCCCAGGATTGCTTCTCACTGCTGACATGCCTTTCCTGTTACTGTTACACAGCCTAATGATTCCTGGGCATCGGCCCACCCCATTGGGCAAAATTCCCTCAGAATCAAAATAAAGATGTACTTTCATATGGTAATGCTATGTAAACAAATTGATAATTTCATAATTTCAATATTTCCAGATAATGATTTTATAGAATTCCTGAATTTATATAAGTAATTCCAACCCCTCTATAGAATAAAGCTGCAAATAGAGCTCTGTAAATCTTCAAGTGTCACAGGCTAATTGCATTAGGATAATGCAATTATGCTTGGAACGAATTTGTGATCAAGGAAAAACACTCATTCTAGATCAGGTCTAAGGATGAAGTATGCACTATGATAAAGCAAGGCCATGTGAAACTGTTGCTTTGAACTTATAATGAGCTTATAGAATGAAACACTGCTTTGAACTTACTATGGACATCCTCTGTAACTCCCCTAGTGTGTAACATTTTATCCATGATGTAATTTTATAAAGAACTTTTCTCTAAGAAGGTATAAACTACCAGAGAAAGGAAATAAAGTGTGGCTTTTGAGGGCTCTGTTCCATCTACCAAATGTATATGTCTGTCTATATGTGTGATGGTTTGTATATGCTGGGTCCAGGGAATGGCACTATTAGAGGGTAGGGCCCTTTTGGAGTAGGTGTGTCACTGTGGGTATGAACTTTAAGACTCTCATCCTAATTGCCTGGAAGTCAGTCTCCTAGCAGCCTTCAGATGAAGATGTAGAACTTTCAGCTCTTCCTGTACCATGCCTTTCTAGATGCTGCCATGTTCCCACCTTGAGGATAATGGACTGAACCTCTGAACCTGTAAGCCAGCCTCAATTAAATGTCCTTATAAGAGTTGTCTTGGTCATGGTGTCTGTTCACAGCAGTAAAAGATAACTAAGATAAAAGATGGTACCAGGGACTGGGATATTGCTGTGATAGGCCTGACTATGCTTTTATTTGGAAGAATGTGGATTTTGGGACTTTGGATTTGGAAAGCCATGGAATGCTTTAAGTGGGGTTTAATGGGACATCCTAGTAGGAATATGAAAGACACTGGTGCTGAGTGTCTTTTCAACTGTGTAGGCCTGCTGGCCCAAGAGATTTCCATAGATAATTTTATTATGTGGCAGAGAGACTGTTTTTGTGATGTTTTGATGAAGAACATGGTTGCTTTTTTCCATTGTCTGAAGAGACTGCCTGCGGCTAAGGTAAAGAGATTTATATTAATTGCATCAACAAAGGATGTCTCAAAAAAGCCCAACAGAGACTTTGTTCTCTGGTTAACTCTGATGAAGGGCCTTTTAAACAAGCATAGCAAACTGAAAAAGGAAAAATGTAAAATATATGGTTTAAATTTTAAAGGAACACCAGGAAGTGAAATGAAGCTGAATCCTGTGTTCAAGGATATTAAATTGAATTGAATTGAATTGAATTGAATTGAATTGAATTGAATTGAATTGGGAGGCAGAGGCAGGCGGATTTCTGAGTTCGAGGCCAGCCTGGTCTACAGAGTGAGCTCCAGGACAGCCAGAGCTACACAGAGAAACCCTGTCTTGAAAAACCATAAAAAAAAAAAAAAAAAAAAAAAAAAAAAAAAAAAAAAAAAAAAAAAAAAAAAAAAAAAGAATTAAGGGAGCAAGGTGGGGCAAAATCCCACCCAGCTAAATTTAGGTACAAGCCTTTAATCCCAGGAGGCAAAGACAAGCAAATCTCTGAGTTCAAGGCCAGCCTACAACAAAGCAAGTTCTTGGTGAAGAAAAACTTAAATCCAGCCTTGGTGGACCTCAGCTTAAATCCCAGTGCTTAGGAAATAGACAGGCAGATCTCTGAATCCCAAGTCAGTCTACAAAGCAAGTTTCAGGACATCCAAGTTTAGGCAATGAAGGAACTGGAAAACAGAAACTAGTGATAATGTAATAGAACAAGGGGGCCATGCTCCAGCTCCTGTAAGTAGCAGAACTTGGCAGCTTCAGACACGTGGCTCTGGCTTTAGAGTGAATAATAGAAGGGACTACAGGGACAACTGATGCTGGTTAGCTGGAGCTAAGAAATTAGTGGTGATTAAGAAGAGACCAGCATCACTGAGGCAAAATCTTCTGGGAAATGTTTTCTGGGAGCACAAAGAAGCTCCAGAGACAGCCAAGTCATGTTGCAGCTGTACGTGTAATATGTAAGAGTCACCCAGGTGGTACAGGTTTTGAAGCATGAAAGTGTCATGAAGAGCAACTGAGGCTTAGCACTGTAAGGCCATGAAAGGCCATTGGTGAAGGTGCTGCCTCAGTTAAAGTTAATGGCCCAGTACTGAAGGGGTCATGCAAAGGAGTTGAAGCTTAACACCATGAAGAGAGCCTATGAGAGGCTATTGTGAAGCCTAGTTACAGCAGAAGACCCCAGTGTATTGGAGATGCCAGTACCATGGGATGATCACCAAGAACAGCAGCAGTGGAGTAGATCAACCTGAGCTTAGAGTGCTATGGAGGGCAGAGCTGGAGAAGTGATGCCAGCCCTTTGGAGGAGCCCAGAAGATCATGTGTGGATCCCAGACATTGAAACAAGAAGCTATAACATTGAAGTTGCCTTGGAGACCACAAGATATTTGAGATGCCAGAGCCATGGGCTATCTGCTGAGGAAAGCTGCTAACAGGGAGTGGAATTAGCCCAAGAGAAAGTTGTTGCAGTCAACAAAAATGAGTTGGAGATCTGAAGACATGAAGGTACAGAATTTGCAGTTTGCCCAGCTGGTTTCCTGCCTTGCTTTGGGGATTACAGTTAGGTGATTGGATAAATCTCAGAAGAAACTTTGAACTTTGGACTTTTAACCCTGTTGAGACTGCTATAGATTATGGAGACTTTTGAAGCTAGACTAAATGTATTTCACATTATGCTATGTTTGGTATAGCCCCCATAGACTCATATGTTTGAACAAGCCTATGGGGCCAGGGAGTGGAATGTGATGGTTTGTATATGCTTGGCCCAGGGAGTGGCAGTATTAGAAGGTGTGGCCCTGTTGGAGTCGATGTGTCATTGTGAGTGTGGGCTTTAAGACTCTCATCCTAACTGCCTGGAAGCCAGTATTCTGCTAGCAACCTTCAGATAAAGATGTAGAACTCTCAGCTCCTCCTGTACCATGCCTGCATGGATGCTGTCATGTTCCTGCCTTGATGATAATGGACTGAACCTCTGAATCTGTAAGCCAGCCCCAATTAAATGTTGTCCTTATACGAGTTGTCTTGGTCATGGTATCTGTTCATAACAGTAAAACCCTAACAAAGACAACATTTGTACATATATGTGTATTATGTAAGTGAGCATGAACACTTGTGGAATTGTTCAGACAGATGGTCAAGCCCAACCAAAAAATGTGTGTCTATCTGTGTGCCTGATTCTCCCTTGTTTCCTCCTCCCTTTTCTCTCTGGCTCACAAAGAGTTAACAAGCTCCAAGTCTCTCACCTGACCA